>NW_008678006.1:0-8172 GCF_000695815.1 Acanthisitta chloris | reverse complement strand
AAAGTATCAGAGAGATTACTACTGAATGACTTCACTTATGATATTTACAGTGAGCAAGAATAATAATCCATTTATCCTCTTTTTTTTCCCCACTCAGTGATTGGAAAACCAAGTGGTATTTCTGTTGTAGTATATCAGATGTTTGAAGCCCCTTGTTCAGAAAGACTTCAGGGATTTTATTCAATACTTTTGAGAATCTCCTAAGGAAATATCTTTAGAATATTAGGCAGGAATTAAGAGGTACCACTCAACATAAGCTAAAGTTTGGCTTACTTATTTATACTCCCATTGGTTTACATTTTTCATGCACATTATTTACTTTTTTTAGTTGCTTATTAAAATGGTAACCTTTAAATTTGTTTATCCACCACACTATAGTACCTTTTTCTTACTTATGTTTTAGGAAGCCCCAGACTGATCCAAACTTTGTATCTGGTACTGCAGATACAGCTCATACAGTGTCAGTGCAGCTCATTGGGTAAATAACTATGTAGCCATAGTTTTCATATTATGTTAGACTAAAGCCATAATTGCTGGTAATTCAATATGACAAAGGAAAGGAAACATCATGTTCAGCAAATTAAGCTTCATATGATGGCATTACTTACGAAATGAACAGTTGGTCAAGGACTTTTAGGGACTATAAATAGCAGGAACTTGTAAATTCAAAGAGTGGATTTTTTAGTGATGGAAAGCAGAAGCATTGCAGCTATTGGCAGAACAAGGGAAAAAACCTTTCTGTGGTCTTCAAGGCTGAAGAGTGAAATAGGTGGGTCACATTCATTAAATGCTCCAAGGGGTGGGTTTTCTTTCAAAAATTTACCTACTTCTGATTAGTGAACAGTAGTGCCTTGGGAGTCACCATAGTTTGCCCTCAGAAGTTCAGTACCATTTCTGGATGAAGTCCTGCCTGCCCTGAGAGCATCAGGAGTTTCAGTATTGATTTGGCTGGGGATAAGGTCTTACTAAGCATGGCAGGGGAGGGAGTCGCTGCTTGATTTTGATTTTTATAAACTTTGAGCATGTAAAGAGGGCAGAACAAGTCTGCACTGAGACCCTTCCCAGGCCTGTGGAGCTCTGCAAAAGTTGCTCTGCGTTTCTTAGCATTGCCTGTGTTCAGGGCTCACTGGGTGTCTGGAGCTGGTAACACAGCAGGATTTAGCATCATCTGGAGTCACTGGCCCAAGCCATGTCCCTCTAAAGAGCTACCTAATGCCCATATCATGCTGCCCACAGCTGTTGGTGGGAACTCTCATCTTGCCTTTTCTGAGGTTTTGCTACATCCTGGATATTTTAGTCCTTCCTGACTTTGATGGAAAAATTAAAATCTAAGTGCTTGAGCCCAATCAGAAAACTTTACTTCATCGCAAATTTTAGTTTCTTCTCAATCTTGTTTAATTATTTGTCCATTAATGCCAGACAGGAAAATGTTTTTTAGAGTATTCAAAAAGTGATAAAATTCCAACCATTTCCTATCATTTCCCTGTGGAAAACATAAAAAGCTGAGAAAATAAATCCTCCCCCTATTCTGAAATGAACATTCAAAGATCTATTTATTTCCATTTTTTGTCTTGAAAAATAAATTTCTGAAATGTTTTGTCTTCTCTGCCAGATGCTTTTGCTTGAGTCACACATTTTCTGTAAATAAAACCCCCTCAAACATTTGACACTGCCTGTATAAGCACCAATTATCAATTGCCTGTGATAATGAAGACCTCTTACCTACCAGCAATGAACGAGGAGTCTCTTGGAAAGGAATCATTCATGTCTTTCAAGAACAATACATTTTTATCTTATCCTAAAACCTTGGTTCAATAGGATAAAATCGACATAAGTCTTTTATCAAGTCTGTACATTTTATCAAGGCATTGATCAAGAACTCAGAAGGGATTTGGATCAAAATCTAAGCAGAAGGATGAAAGACAATGCCTTGTCGACACCTCAATCCCTGCCAACAACCTCTAAATTCAAACAAAAGACCTCATTCCTGGTAACCTTGCCGTTGATTTTATCTTTAAGCACTTCGTCTGTAGTCCCACCTTCCTTTCTTCCCCTGGTCCCAGCAGGGTTGGGTGAGTGTCAGGAGGAGGGCTCCAAACTGATCAATGGAATCAGGCCATAGGTGATACCAAGGCAGTAGTAAAAGATTGTAGGTAACATCTAGGGTGTATTCAGGTCAGGTTTCTTAAAGAGACTAGGCAAATAGAGAAAAGATGCACATAAATCACCCTTTAATCATTTTATTTCGCTCTGAAAATGTCAGCCAAAACTCCAATTTATGTTTGTCTTTCAGTATTTGAAATATGTATTTATCCTAGAGCGTATTGTTTTGAAATGTACTATTTTTTAAATTTAAAATGGCAAAGAAAAGCCTCATTTCAAATTTCCAAGGTTAAAACACACGTTTAAATTAATCAGAATATTTAAAATAAACTATTTAAGTGGTTTTGAACCAACCAGAAGTATTTCTCAATTGATTACTTTTTTGAACTGAAGCATCAGATGTGTAAACTTCTGTAATGCTGAATGCAACTACTTCCACTGACAACAGTGCACATCCCACAGAACATGTATCTGTTTGCACTTTTCCCACTGTCCTCTTGCTGCACACTATTGGGTGCAAAATAAACCCCCCACCTTTGCTGGAGAATGTTGCAAATTTTGTGCCATTATTTTAATTTTTCACCCAGCTCTTAAACTGTGCTTCAGCAAAGACACAGTACCACAGGAAGGCGATTTACACTCCCAGCAATTTCAGCAGGCAACTGAAATGAGCCTGGCATTGCTTTGTATGCACTCGTACACAGAGACACCAACCTGCCTGTGCTCTGCCTCTTGCCTCCTCACTGCAGAGGAGTAGATGCATTTTGTCTCCTCCAGCAATTCCCCTGGGCCTAATTCTTTGCTCTGCTGTCTCCTCCATCCCTCAGTCCTCTGAACAGTGTTTATCATGCTGTTTTTTCACAGTCACTAAATAGTTCTGCAATAAAGATCAAGATCATAATTAAGATGACAATATTTTCCCTCCTGTGTGTCCTCAGTAAACTAATGGCTATGCTCTAGCTAGTGTAGAGCCTGAACCAATAACAGAAAGATTTTCCAAGCTTAAAGTTCTGTGGTGGATCTGCCTTTTCCTACATTTTTTCATGTGGCTTGTACTTAGCAACATTTTTTGTAGTAGCAGCAACATAGATCTTGGATGGCTTAAGTGAAAAACAAGTACACAATGAAGAGCTGCAAACGTTTGCACACTCACAGCTGCAGAGGCAATCTGGCCTCTCTTTAAAAAAGGAACTTCTGAGCCTTTCACCAGAGGCAGCCAAGGTGTTTATCTCCACTGCAGCTCTTGCTCTGCCAGGCAGCATTTACCCAGAGCTCTAAGAAGCTATTGCATTATGCCCTAATATATCCATTTATTGATCACGGGCAGAAGATTTCTCATTACATACATTTCCATGATTAAAATGTTCAGGCTGAAATGCTGTTTATAAATCATTCTCTTACACAACAGAAGCACTTTCCTGTTGCAATAGGCCAAGGTGCTCCCTCCCCAGAAAGAGGGGTCCATGGGTGATGCAGGGGTGCGTGTTCCTGGAGCCACCCAGTTGCTCCAGGTGCATGGGGAATGCACAGGGCATGGCTGGGGTGTTGCAGAGACCAGAAAGCAAAAATATCAGCTTTGCTTTCCCAGGCACCACAGAGCAGATAAGCATGGATGGATCTCCTACGTGCAAAGAAAAGTAATGTAATTATTAAACCCATTTCCTTGCCAAGGACAAGGGTTGATTTATTTGGCATTTTACTGCTACAACACATTCAGTGTGTGAGTTACCCTTTTAATTTTATGCCTTCCCTGCTGTAGCTGCCTTGCACCACTGACTCAGCCTGGCCACAAACAAAAGTGAGCAAACAGAAGTGAGAGGCTGGAGCTGACAATCAGCCCCCAGGGAGTCAAGCACATACCAGTGGCCATGTGCTCCTGGGGGTAAGAAGAAACCGTAGGGTTGCAGGGAGGTCCTCTTGCCAGGACATGTGAGTGGAATGAGCCCTCGAGACAGCACAGGGGGCCTGCAGGTCTGGGAAGGTGAGAGACACCATCTTGGTGCCTGGGCTTTGGCAGGTTCCTGCCAGGGGTGGGGGAAGTAGTAATTTAAAAATGTTATTGTTCCATGAAATCATAGTTTCTTAGTGTCTCTCCAAGGACTTGCAATAGAAGTCCTGAATTTCCCCTGCCAGTATGGGCACTGAATGACTGGAAACTGAGACTTTTACTATATGTTGTTTAAACTTTGATTGAGAACTTTACCTGTTATGCACCCAGTTTCTCAAAAATAAAGTTGTTGGGATTTGAGGTCCTGAGCTAAAGTTTCTCCTCTGAACTTGATTTTTGCAGTCTCTCAGTCTGCACAAGTTGAAGAAAAAGATCAGTGAAGGCAATTTGCCCTGGAGGATTTTCTATTGGTAAGGTGCCATAAGGACCACCTGTTTTATCTCCTGTTCATTGATCCATTTTCAGGGCTGAGTAAGGCCCTCATATGTGGAATTGTAGCAGTTTAGGATTTTGTGACTATTATATTGTCTTGTAACAGATTTACAAACTTAAGTCAGTATGATTCCTGATTCTAAAATATAACAACTGCATTACAAGCCAAAATATGTGATAGTTAAAATATTACATGTAAAGAAACTGTAGCCTGGTGAGAGTGAAATTAGAAAGTTAGCTCCTTATAAATTTCTGTATCACCATGAAAAGGATCTTGTCTCTCTGTCTCCATTTCACTCCATCTCCCACTGTCTCCTTGCTTTCATGAAATCTGTAGTACTTTACTTGTCT
Source organism: Acanthisitta chloris (assembly GCF_000695815.1). Classification (NCBI taxonomy): domain Eukaryota; kingdom Metazoa; phylum Chordata; class Aves; order Passeriformes; family Acanthisittidae; genus Acanthisitta; species Acanthisitta chloris. The sequence goes on along the minus strand of NW_008678006.1, from coordinate 3,338 downwards.
GTCAATTTACTGCTTAGGGACTGATTTGATATTAGGGGATGGACACACATGCAAAAATATGGTCACATAACTCAATTTTTTTGAGAAAGAGCAAAAATAAAGTGAAGAAGTTCCCTTTATTACTTAGTAAACCTTAGGATAATTTAATATATGCAAATGTATACAATGTGCCATGGAGGGATGTAAATTTTACTGGACATAATTTTGGAGGCAATCTGTGATATCACATATTGGTTTGAGGTGGTCATTTCCAGTTCACATTTGTGTATGTGAAATGTGTGTGTGCACATGTATCCAGACACACACGTGTCACTCTCCTGGCAGTGATCACCGGTGGCAAAGGCAATCACATGCTGTAGCCAACAAGTCAAAGATCAAGTAGAAGATTTTTGTAAACTGGGGGAAATCGGGCATTGAAAAACCAATGACTTGACCTTTGCCAGCTGTTAGTCTAGTTGGTAGTAATTATCCAAAGGAGATTAAATTACCACTCTCAAGGCAAGGTACTTTACATTTTGAACAAGATCAGGGATTAAACACAGATACTTTCTGAATGCCAAGGGAGTTTGCAGAGGGATAATGATTTCAGAGGAAAAGCACACCACTGAGAGTAAATTGCAGTTTTCTTCCCCCTTTCTTGCTCCTTTCCCTGAGTTTGTGAGGCCTGAGGAAAGCTTACCATGGCTTATCAAACAGGCTGCAAGTGGTACTGAAATAGCAGCACCCACTGTGTTTGCAAACCAGACAGGTGTTGCATAGGTCCTACTGTGGGAGTACCTTCACTAACACCTGTATGTCAGGTCACAGTATTTTATGGTTGGATGCTGATTTCTAAGACCTGATACCCATTCCCAAATGCCATCCAGGCTCCTGAGGTACCACCCACCTCCTCAGGTGCACCAAACCATTCCCAAGAGACACAGAGGGCAGCCCTGCCCTGGCTGGGCTGGGGGTGGTTTGCCTCAAGGTGAGTCCAGGCGCGTGTGGTGCCGCAGCTCACTGCACCATGGTGCCAGTCAGTGCTGGCTGTGCTGGGAGGGGTGGGACGGTGGGCAGAGCTGGCTGGAAGGCAGGATTTGGCCCCACTGGCTATCACCACCATCCTCCTTGCTGGTGGAGTGGTACCTGCAGGCACTATCCCACCTGCTCCAGGACAAGATCCACCTGCATGGGCTGAGGCACCCAGAGGAGGTAGTTTAAACCCACCTGTCTGCTTTCATAGGAGGAGGCTGTGGAGGGATCATAGATTTGCTGCCTCCACTTCAGTGAGGGTAACTGCTGGCCATTGAACCAACCACCTAAGCCTGACAAATGGCTAGGAACCCAAAATTCCCAGGTGAGGACCTGTGTAGGTGTAGGCAGCACCTGCGCCTGCCAGACCTCAGTTGTTCTCGAGAAACCTAAAGCACCAGAGGGCTAAGGGGTAGAGTGAAAACTGATTCCTTTGGGTGTTTTGGCTTTTTTTTTCCGCTTGTTTTTACCCTCTGGTACTTTGAAACAAGAGACTAGGTCAGTGCTCTGAAAGTCTGCAGGATGTTGCTTGGACTATGACAACCCATTCAAATGAATGAGCAGGTCAGTGGTCTTACTGTGGCCCCTTTGAGGGGTGGTAGGGAAATAGCTGTCATGTTTGTCATGCATGTCCAGGGGAGTGGCAGAACTGTTTGCTTGTGTTGATTCTGGCCATCCTATCTTTGCAGCAAGCCTTTGGTTTTCAGCGTGAATGAGTAAGCCCTCCAATCTACAGCTGGTAAGCGGCACTACGATGTGTGACCTAGTCCCTAAATCTGTACATGAAGGCACAAATTTACTTGGAGAAATTCTGTTCACCAATAAATGCAAATTTGAACACATGGAGGGACCTGGAGACCTCCAAAGGTCCTTTCCATCTTGAGCAGTTCTGTGTAAACAGCATGGTTAGGAGCAGCATCTGTACCAGATCTGAATGGATGGTTTAGGTGAACATTTAAAATAATTCTAAAATATTTTTATTAGAACAAATACAGACTTACAACCTGCTGACTCTGTACTGGAGTTCTTGACTCCATTGAAAATATTAAAAAACCCAACCATCCATGCACCTGCCGGGCACTGGCGTTTAAAGAAATTGGGAGCTGAGCTCGGCTGCCTGCGGGATTCTCTCCCGGCTGACCGGGGCGGGACCTTGACCGTGTGCGGGGGATTTAAACCGCCCCAGGGAGCTCTGTGCCCCGAGCGCTGCGAGCAGAGCTGGCACGCCAGTGCGGGCAGGCAGAACACAGCCACCTTGCTTTCTTTGCTTTCGTTCCCACGGGAATATGGTATCCCGGTGGAGCAGCAGTCACCCAGGGCCTGGTTTGGGGCTGCCAGGGCTGGCCACAGGTCCAGAGGGCAGGCAGCAGGACAGAGCAAAAACGCAGCAGCAGAGGAAGAATTGACCCCACCTGGAATACTGCATGCAGTTCTGGTGCCCTCAACATAAGAAGGACATCAATGACCCAGCAATGGTTTCGAAGCAAGCAAAAACTGTTGTGGCTGCTCCCAGGAGGAATGTTCTACCCCAGGCAGAACCCTCCGTGCAGGACACAGCTGTGCAGGTCACTGAGCACGGAGTGCCTGGTCTGCGTCAGTCTGGGGACAGTGAGTCACACCTGCGTACTATGTGAGCAGGTGAATGACTTGCTGTGCCTTGTGGCAGAGCTCAAGGAAGAAGTAGATAGGTTAAGAAGCATTAGGGAGAGTGAAAGGGGAATAGACTGATGGAGTTGCACCCTTTCAAGCCCAAAAGAAGTTCATCAGGAGACGCTGAAGCCCTGCCCCTCCTGCCATCAGGCAGAGGGAGCAAACCAAGTAGATGAGGGGAATGGAAACAAGTCCCTGATGGAAGAGGTAAAAGAATCCCCTCTCAACCCCCATCACCTCTGCAGTTGCCCTGAAAGGACAGGTATGAGGCTCTGGACACAGAGAGTCAGGCAGAGGACAGTCAAAATTCCATCTGGAGGATCTCCGGCTTACACCCCATCTTCTAGACTCATTACTACCACAGCTACAAAGAAAAAAAGAAGGGTAATTGTATTAGGCGACTCCTGTCTGGAGTGAACTGAGGGCCCTCTATGTGACCAGACCCATCCCACAGGGAAGTGCTGCCTACCCAGGACCTGGTTAAGGGATATCAGCAGGAGACTCCCTGAACTCATTCAGCCCTCTGATTACTACCCACTGCTAGTAGTCCAGGCTGGCAGTGTAGATATTAACGAAAGAGGCATTAGGGTAAGTAAAAAAGATTTCAATAAACTAGGCAGACTAGTTAATGGCACAGGTTAGTGTTCACCTCAGTTCCTAGGGGTGGGGCCCTGCTA
>NW_008678005.1:600-1093 GCF_000695815.1 Acanthisitta chloris | reverse complement strand
TGTGTGTGTCTGCCCTGCAGGTGTGTGTGGGGGCAGGTGTGTGTGTGTGTGCCCTACAGGTGTGTGTATGGGCAGGTGTGTGTGTCCCACAGGTGTTTGTATGGGCAGGTGTGTGTGTGCCTATAGGTGTGTATGAGCAGGTGTGTGTGTGTGTGCCCCACAGGTGTGTGTATGGGCAGATGGGGAGGTGTGTGTGTGAGCAGGTGTGTGTGTGAGCAGGTGTGTGTATGGGCAGGTGTGTGTCTGCCCTACAGGTGTGTGTGTGGGCAGGTGTGTGTGCCCTACAGGTGTGTGTATGGGCAGGTTGTGTGTGCCCCACAAGTGTGTGTATGGGTAGGTGTGTGTGCCTACCCTACAGTTGTGTGTGTGCCATACAATTGTGTGTGTGTGTGTGCCCCATAGGTGTGTCTGTGTCTGCCATACAGTTGTGTGTATGGGCAGGTGTGTGTGTGTGTGTGCCCTACAGGGGTGTGTATGGGCAGGGGTGGGTGTG
>NW_008678005.1:0-329 GCF_000695815.1 Acanthisitta chloris | reverse complement strand
GCAGGTGTGTGTGAGCAGGTGTGTCTGCCTTACAGGTGTGTGTAGCCAGGTGTGTGTGTGAGCAGGTGTGTGTCTGCTGCCTTACAGGCTGTGCCCTATTGAGAACGCTGAGCCCAGTTACTGTGGCTGCTCCCGGCGCGTTCCGGGATCCTTCCCTTCTCCAGCCGCGTGTCAGCCCCGCGCCGGGACAGCACCCCCGGGAGCAGAGCGATCCTGGGAGCAGAGTGTTCCAAGAGCCGAGGGGTTCTGTGGAGCAGAGTGATCCCCGGGAGCAGACGAGTAGCGTGTTCCCGGGAGTAGAAGGATGCGGGGAGCAGCGTTGTTCCCGG
>NW_008678004.1:22524-22768 GCF_000695815.1 Acanthisitta chloris | reverse complement strand
CGGGAGGAGCATCCCGCGGTGTAAACGTGTGGGCTGGAGAAGTGCTCCTTGGGACAGGATTGCGGCTTTGGTGGTGAAGGGACTGCTAAGGAAAACAGGCTCGGAAAGCTCTAGCCCCTTCTGTGAGCCCCAGGCAGTGGCTTTCCTGGAGGTTTCTCGGATTGGGTGTAAGGGATGGTGCTGGTCTGGGTGTCAAGGGGTTTCCACGGGCCAGCAACAGATCTTGCTCCTGTTCCTTCGTGGG
>NW_008678004.1:1578-22293 GCF_000695815.1 Acanthisitta chloris | reverse complement strand
ATTCTGCACAGGAGCTTTAGCTGGAGGTGCTCCTTTTGAACCAAAGCTCTGGTTAGTGTAAGGGAGTAGATGAGGTAGAAGAGCAAGTGCAAAGCACCAGTATTTTCAGTGCTGTAAAGGGACGACCAAGTAAAATTGAAAGTTGCAAACAGCTTTAGCTCTGACACTCTGTGTTGAAAACTTCACTGGAGGTTTTCTCCTTTGGGCCATGGCTATGGCTAGAGTAAAGCAGTAAGGTCCTCAGGAGGTTGCAGAAGCACAGAGTCCAGCATGGGTGGGACGGTGAGCACAGAAGTGAAGTGAAGGTGGGGACCACCAGGAGCTCTCCCTCCTGGGCCCTGTGTGAGAACGCTCACTGGCAGTTTCCTCTTTTGAACCTGACTTCTGACCAGAGTGAGGCATCAGATGAATGAAACCCTTACAGAGCAGCACAAGTGCAGAGCCCTGGTGAGGTCCAGCAGCCGCTTCCAATCCTGGCCCCTTCTGTGTGGGAGCCCCAAGCTGGAGGTTTGAGTTGCATTCATGGAGCTGAGATGGCCAGCCTGGGAAGGACCAGTCAGCCCATTCTGCTCCAGCAAATAATGGGATTTGAGGGAAATAAGTACACTCAATACATCTCAGGAAAAGTAACTAAATTCTTTTAAAAATGCAAAATCATGAAAGAAATGAAATGAAAGCTAAGGCATCAGGGCAGAATGGCATTCAATTTGAAAATTACTACTTTTTGAATTTGTAACGGACTAGTCCTTTTCAAGAGCTTGAATATCTGACACTTGAATATCTGACACTCTGATTCCAGCGTGGTAACAGCTGGAAGACTGCTCTGTCCCAAAAGGAGGTTATGGACCATCAGGCTGCAGCAGTATCAGTATGAAATTTCTCCTCACTAATAAGAGTTGGTGTTCCTACATTTTTCCCTTGTGTGCAGACCCACCCAGCCATGAACTCCTGCCTGCTGCAATTTCCAGGACGTGGCTCAAGGCTTCTAACCACACAAACATGACCAAATCCTGAAGCATGGACACTACAGACTAAATTTTTCCCTTGTCAGTGAAAAGAAAATCCTGCTTCTGGTCAGAATTTTCCCTTCTAGTGTTGTTCTGAAGAGAAGGTCTTGTGGAGACCTCAGAGCAGCCTTATCTGAAGGGAAGGGGCTACAAGGGAAGCTGAAGAGGGACTCTTTGTTAGGAGCTGCAGTGATTGGACAAGGGGCAATGGGTATAAACTGAAGGAGGGAAAATTTATGTTAGATATTAGGAAAAAGTTTTTTCTTGTGAGGGTGGTGAGGCCCAGAGAGTTGGTGGCTGCCCCAACCCTGGCAGTGTTCACAGCCAGGCTGGATGAAGCCTTGAGCAACCTGCCTTGGTGGGAGGTGTTCCTGCCCAGGGCAGGGGGTTGGGACTAGATGATGTATAACCCCTAAAATTCTGTGATTCTATGATTCTATGTGTACCTAATGATGCAATTTAAAGATGTTATTATTTCAGAAGGAAATGTAAAGCCTAGAAAAAGGCAATGGGAGGAGGAGCAAAAGAAGAGGGATTGAAATCTATTAATACTAGCAGGGAGAGAAAGAAAATGAATGTCTAAATCAGCAGCTACACCCATCAGCAGCATTCATATCTATGCATTTTTAGCTATAGCAGATAGGAATGTGATTTGGACAGTTTCAAGAAGGTAATTAATAGCTTAGGATAAATCATATCTGTGTTTTTCATTATGCAATAAAGCAAACTAAAATGTCTTGCCAGGTCTTAATTTATTTATTTTTTTATCTCCCAGTTGTCTTGTACTGTTGAAATACTTATAAAAATAAAAAAATCAAATCTGCTTTTGCTCATTCTACCTGTAGTTTTGTACAAATCTTAGACCCTGGTCAACATTTTCATCTCCGTGTGAAATCAGGAGAGAATCAGTCAGCTGAGAGCTGATGTTGGCGTTAATTATTTTGTTCTCCAAATGATTGTGCAAGCTCTCATGAATCTGGGAGCATCAAGACAGAGTGCTTACTTTAACATGATTAAGCCTCCTGCAGATAATCTTAGTAAAGACATGAAAAGTATTGCATTACATTAGGCTGTGATGATTGCACCTTAGCCAAACCTGACTTGGCTCTGGTTAGCTGGCAAGTGCAAACCTCACAGACAATCCTGTGAGTAGTTCCCACTGGTCCTGACACTGATATCTAGGTCATGCTCTGCTCACCCATTAACCCACAAGCAGCAAGTTTGGTCCTTCTGTAAGACCGACCTAATCAGAACATTGTGTGCCTTTTGTTGTAGCAGCACACACTGCTGCAATGCTCTATCTCCTCTGCCAACTATGTTTCAGCTAAGAGCAAAAGGTGATTCTGCCTCTCATGGCTGCAGCTGCAGTTGTCTGCATGTCTGCAGGGTGGCCTGTGCTTGTGCAGCAACCTTGCACTGCTCAGCAAAGTTAACTCAATTTTCCCCCTTTAATTGGCCTATTTTTAATAGCAGTATCATTAGCGCAGACCACGTGTCCTTGCTGCTGTAGGACTTCCTAGTAGTTAATTCTGATTCTTGTAATCCAAAGAAATCAAAATAATCAATGGCAGGTCACATTTATCTGTGCCTTGTCAGATTGAAATAATATCAGCTTACCACAATGGATGTGTAGTTGTTGAGCTAAATACATTTGGTTGTCTTACCCCACCCCCTCAAAACTTCCTGGTTTGTATACATACAACGTGGCTTCTGTGTAGCAGCTTTTCTTACTCAGTGTACCTGCCTTTCATTATCTTTGATTTTGTGTATTTTTTAAGACAGGACAAAGTACTATACCCTAGACTTGGATCTGGTCTTGAAACTTAGCTATCTCCGGTGCAATTTTATGTTGTTCTGTTTTGGTGTGGGTTATTTTCTTTTTAAAAAATAATTCAGCTTCTCAAGTTGCTTATGTCAAGCAGTTTTAATATAGATAAGCAGTTCTCTTCACTGTCTTGAAACAGAATTATTCTGCTTATTGAAATCGGATTATTCAAAACCTTCAGAGTGCAAATTTATTGAGTGCAGTCTCGGTTGCTTGAGCAGATTATTTTCCCAATTTGCCTCCTAGTGAAAACACCACTGCAGTTTGATTTTAAACAGGAGCAAAACCACTTGGTTGTTTTTTTCTCTTCATGTTATCTCCCATGATATCTGAAGATGAAGGTTTACCATAGTTAGGATGTAAGCACAGGTAAGTCAATGTCCCATAGCCTGAGGGGTGAAACATATTGGTAGAAAGCAAAATGAAGAACAGCTCAAAAATGTAACTTTTTGTGGATGGGTAAGTGTATGCATGTTTCTGTGCCAGGGAGCCAAGGGGGAGAGCCAAGCAGGCCAGGGAGGACCCTCTCGGAAAAGGGCACCTTGCCATGCTATCAGCAAGATGAGCAGAACAGGCCCTGTGACAGCAAACAGGGTTGGCCAGATCATTAGACAAGTCTTCAGCGATGAGGCAAGTTCAAGGTTGTCAAGGTGGAAAAGAGCCAGATGCAAATCAGCTGCAGGAAGGCACCGAGAATGAGACCCTCAGCTTAAAAGCTACTCCCATGCTAAGCAGGGAGCCCCACTGGGACCTTGAAGAGTAGCTTCTCCCAACAGCTCATTTCAGACACCTGCACCCTGTGTCTAAGGAGGCCCAGAGATCTGGCAGCCAAAAGCCCAGGAGGGGTGGATGGAGAATATCCCCTGGGCCTTGACAGTACACATGCATACAGTGTGCAGACTTACAGAATGGCCACATTTACCTTTCATGATGCAGGAAAAGTGAAGGTCCTTACAAAATGCAATGTCCAAAAGGCTACAGTATGTTTTGCCAAGAACAAAATGTTGCAAAATGGTGTAGTGCAGATTACTGACCAGTGAAAATCACTGAGTCATTTCATGTGCCACAAATGCTGTCCATGCCTTGCCACATCCTCATTTTCTTACATATTCCAGACCACTCCTGTCTCTCAAGCCCTTATAGCGATGAGTCAACCACCTCTGCCACTGTTTTTATACTGAGTAACACAAAGCTCTGCCAGCACAGTGATATCTTAGACTTTGATCTGGCTTCATCTCTTTTCATTCTTAAATACTTTCTCATGAAGATACAGTAGCAATTCAATAGATATTTAAGCAGAACAGAGTGTCTTGGCTTGTCTTGCTCTGCCTTTTCTTTTTAACCAGGTAAAATACATACTACTAACCTCACCCAACTGTGTTGTCAACAGGTTATCAGCCTACCCTGTGGTGGTCAGACCTAGCAGGGAACATATGGTGTGCATCTGTGATTGCAACATCAGAGAGATGTTTTGTGAAAATAAATACGCCCCTCTTCTCCCAAACAATATCCTTTTTTACAATGCTTTCAGTTTATTCATTTTTCTCAAGTGAGACAAGTGTTTTGTTTTTAAGGAACAGCAAAATGATCACTTGGAACATGTCACAGGTTTTGATTAGAGTTTATAGATCCAAATAAAACAAACGTACCTTTCCGGTGCTCTGTCAAACTAACTAGGCTTTGCAGTCTGCTTGGAAAGTGGACACTCGTAGGTGCCACTTAATCAGCAAGTAATTGCTTTAGAAATGAAACAATGACAACTTTTCAGGTGGTAAAAATCCACTGAACTTCCCCAGATCAGCTCCAGCCATGGCTAAGGTTATGTTCCCAGTGTCTGGTATTACTATTTTGAACAACTTGGATAGTCCTATTGTAACATTACCTCCAAAGAGATGACCAGGGGACCACTAATCCATATCCATTGGGAAGTGGATAAATACAGGTCTAATGCACTACTGACCCAAATGTCCATAAACCTACCAGGTACCTAAATGTCTTAGAAAAGGTTAAAATAGTAATTAAGTAACCATGGGTAGGCTCCATTGAGATTTCCTATAAGTGCCTGAACATCTCTGGCAGTATAGCACAAAAGAAGTTAAGTGACATCTTCATGCTCTCTGTTTCAAGCAATTCACCCTCTCTCCAAGTTATTTTTAGTCCATATTGACCAGTAGGACCAAAATTAACAGCATTGCTGTGGCATAGAGCAGAGATAGCCCTTCCAGGCAATCTTGTAGGGGATTCTCCACCCAGAAAATGGGTCAAGAGGCTATTTGGTAGGAACATCCACAGAAAGTGGCAGATCTGCCCCACATGCAGATTTTTAGATCCCATGGTTTTAATTTCTCTCCTTCTGATGTTTCACTTCACTCTTAATTTGCATATTTATGACTCCTGACTTTGTCCTTCCCAGTCACATTGAGTAAGGTTTTCCTTATACCATCCTGGATGAGAGAAGATGGATGACATCCCAGGTACAGAGGACATTATGTACAAGGCTCACAGCATATGCCTAAGGTTATGTTATCAGTAGCAAAATGGAGCCTGGCCAAGCTTTGAAAGGAAAGTATGCAGTTGGAAGTTTTCTAAGGTAAGGGAACAAGTCAAAAATACAATACTAAAGGTCACTGTATATTAGAAAAAGCTACAGTGAATGTTGCAACCTAATAGTGGTTTGTGACACTCCCTAAACTCTGCAAAACTTTGAGAACGAAAACTCTCTGGCCTGAAAATACACACCATCATTTCTAGCAAAGACTAGAGGTCTATTTAGAGATTATTTGGAAGGTTATTTAGAGGTTTGTTTGTTCAGGTTGGAGGATCTGGCAGATACTTGTGGAAAAACACTGTTATGTCCACCTGTAAAATATTTAAAATCATCCACTGTCAATAGAAAATCTGCTACTGAGACTAACAGTGGCTCTCAAACTGATAGCACAATTTTCCTTAACAGTTTCAAATGCAGCTATAGCTGAAGGGTTTTGTTCTGCAGAAATTTTTTTGCTTATTGGGCCACAGATACTGTATGTACTATTTCCTGCTGCAATCTAGCAGATGGAAGCAGAACTGTTTGCTCTCCACCTAGGTCTGCAAGGACTAGACTGTTACCTATCTGTGACTATTTCATTTGATTTCTAGTATACCAATTATGTGCCTTACAGTAATTCTCAGACCGGTTCCAGATACTGAAGGAGATTGAACTGCTATTTAGAGACCAAGCCTAAAATGAAGTGAGTTCAATTCCTTGCAACTCTAATTTATGGTCAAAGCATATCAGCTGAGCTCCTTATTGGTATTCATAGCTCAAGATAAGCAGAGAACATGGGAAGGGCACAGAAATCCTGATCTGTGCAGGTGGAGAGTAAGGAGAAGAAACTTCCTTTTGTTTCACATGATTTTGCCTTTTTAGACTGAATGAAGCGTGCACAGGAGAGGACTACATGGTTCCAGCTGACTGGATTAAAATATTTGAAGAGGATTAAAATAACCTTCCAGTTCCTTCATAGTTTTTCAATAAATCAAATGAAGCCTCAAAGCCTTGCAATACTTGCTAGTACTGCTGCCAGTTACATAGCACTGCTGTGTCAGTGTATCCTTTCCCCTTCAAATGGCAGCAGTTCATCCCTAGATGACTGAAGCACATCCACATGTCATTAAGGCATTTTCCTTATCAATTGTCATACTCACTCAGATGTGCCTTCTTTAGTAAGCAACACAGCTGTGTGGGGACATATTCTTCCATTCTGCCTAGTGCTTTGTGATTTTCTTGCTCTACATTTCAGAATACCTTCCAGAAAATAGAGGAAATATGGATCAGACTAACCCTGCCCCCATCATGCTTCTCTTGGCATCTAATATCAGTGCCCAGAGCTATTTCCAAACTAAGCCAGATAAAGTATCCAGTATTGAACACCATAGTCACAGCAATCAAACTAAGATCCACAGTGCTACTCTTTATAAAGACTGTTCCTCAACCACTGTTTCAGGAAAGATAAAGGTATTCTAACTTTGCAAAGTCCTGGAAGAGGGCTCGTTTTCATTATAATGTTCATCCTAACGGAAAAACTCTCTATGCTGTAGTTGCTCTCAAATCACAGCAGTAGATTTCCATAATCAGGCTGCAATATGAGCTCAATTCCTTAGACTTTGTTTCAGAAGAATAGTGCATAATCAACAGATTTTTAAGGTCCTGCAGATTTGCAGTGTATGCAAGTCTCATCTTCAGTCAAAGCTGAGTGTATGTGTATGATTAAAATCTACCCTTTGTACCTTTTCTATTGAATTGCCTTATCTTTGTATATTTGCAGCCATAATAAAGCATAATATATTAGAGATGTATTTCCTTTAACTTCTATAGTACCACCAACTCAAGCAAAGCAGAGTGCTGAGTGGGTAAGAAGAGGGAAAAATCCTCCAGAAATTGAAACAGGACATGAGAAAGGAAGTGTGGGGCAGCCTGGGCATGGGCAGTGTTTGTACTTGAAGAAAAATAGTTTAGAATCTCTCTGTGTTGTTCTACTTCACATCCAGGTTGCTGATGCTACTTCTCACCTGCAGCAGTGGTATGCAGACTGCTGCTGGGGGCAGGCCCAGTGTGGCATGATGCTCTGTGTGTTGTTCTTGCCATAACTGTTGGGCCTCAGCACCCTCCTCACCCTCAGCACCTGATCATCTTCCTCATCAGATGCTCTGGTCTGCTTGTGTAGTTGTCGTGGCAGCAAATGTCTCAGCTCTTTGGTGGATTTATGGTACTAATCCATAAAGATACTTGAGTTCCTTGCTCTGCCTTTATGAATTCTGTTGCAGGATTCTGGCACTCACTTTCTTTTCCTTCAGATTCTGTGGTGTCCTGCTGCTTTTGGTGTCCCTAATGACACTTTGAATCTTCATGCATCCTTACTGGGAAGAGAGGAAACATATGTAGCTGCCAAACCAGGATCTTGGTTAATGCTCACAAGTGTTTAAATTAGAAGCCCAAATCTTTCATACATCTGACATCAAGTTGAGGTTTTTGCCTTTTTTCCCACCATCAGAAACTGATACTAACACCAACAAAGCCAATAGCTAATTTTACCATTAAGGCCTTATTAGAGAGGAAAATTGTTGAAAGGCTGGAGAATTGGTTCAAAATTTACTTTGGGTATTGTTTATTTGTTGTTGCTTTATAGTCTTCTGTTCTGCTGTTTGTATGTATTCTGCCTGCATGAGCAATCCCCTTCCAGAGCAAACAATTTGTCATATTGGTCTTTCTTCCTTATTTAATTGGCCAAATGTATTGCCTCTATGTTGTTAGAATTTAATATTTCCTGAGCACACTGATGTGTGCACATATATAAAAGCAAAGTAAATCTGGAAAAATTAGTTTACATTGGGTGCATAAAGCAGTGAATTTCATGGCACTCCTCACTTGTATATAAGCAGCTGAAAAATTGACTCTGTGGGTAAACAGCTAAGAATATTTTTCAGTTTCTGGAGAAATTGAAGTATTCAGTCCTGTTTAATGACCTTGTGTTTATCAAGCTGTCCTAATTAGTAATAAAAATTGTTACAGAAAGCAGAATGTTTGACTAACCTATTCACCTACATTAAGTTCAGCTCGTATCAAGATGGACTGCAGAAAGTAAACCAAGTGCACAAGTTCTTTAGTGCTGTTTGGATGACTCTTTGAAGTGACGTAAGCATCCAGTGGACTTTGTTCATATTTGTGACTGAATAGTTCTGGTCAGTGTCATTCTGCTCAGTTTTGTGGTCATACACAAAGCAAAAATTCTTCCCATATATATACATATAAAACACATGCTGTAACCTCAAATAGAGTTGAGAATAGATAAGGAAAAGTAACTGGAAGTACAGCTCATCAATGTGTTTCACAAACAAGTTTTCAAGGACCTAAAGAATTATATACAGTCGATTCTGTAGGCTATTTACCAACCTGTAGGCAGGTCAGCTTCTTGGTAAGCCAGATCTGCCAGGCTGCTGGCCAAAACATTGTCAGCCAGGAAATGACTGTTGCAAAGCTTCATATTCTCACTGATGGAGCTTCACACTCTCATTGTCTGTGACAGCCAGTCTAGTTTGCATTTGTGCCTGGGAAACTAATGAGATTAAGAATCACACAGATGACGTGCTAGGTGACTAGAATACCACCTGCAGTTTAGGAACAAGGGGAAAATGGCTAAGATAAGAAAGCCGTGAGTATGTGGAATTAATAAAAGCATATAGGGCTGAGAAGTCTGTCATCTTCTACATGACAGTATAGGAACTGAACTGGTCAGAGAATTGAATCCTGGCCTGCATCAAAAGAAATGTGGCCAGCAGGTCAAAAGAGGTGATTCTTCCCCTCTACTCTGCTCTTGTGAGACCCACCTGGAATACTGCACACAGTTCTGGTGTCCTTAACATAAGAAGGACATGGAACTGTTGGAACAAGTCCAGAGGAGGCCACAACATTGCTAAGAGCACTGGAGCATCTCCCCTCTGAGGACAGGCTGAGGGAGTTGGGGCTGTTCAGCCTGGAGAAGAGAAGACTGTGTGGAGACCTCAGAGCAGCTTTTCAATATCTGAAGGGGCTACAAGATGCTGGAGAGGGACTCTGTGTTAGGAACTGTGGTGATAGGACAAAGGGTAATGGGTTCAAATTGAGGAAGGCATAGTCTAGGTTGGATGTGAGGGAAAAGTTTTGTCCTATGAGAGTGATGAGACATTGGCACAGGTTGCCCAGGGAGGCTGTGGCTGCCCCAACCCTGGCAGTGTTCAAGGCCAGGTTGGATGAAGCCTTGAGCAACCTGATCTAGTGAGGAGGTGTCCCTGGCCATGGGAGGGGTTTGGGACTGGATGATCCCTAAGGTCCATTCCAACCCTTAAATTCTATGAAAGTAGGGATAACTGACGGGAATAAAGGGAAATAGCAAGACAAAGATCTATGGAAGGGACTGAAATCCCACCTCTTCTACAAAGACTATGCTTTTCTGAATAATTTAAAATGAAGAACAGTGGAGAAAGTCATTAAATGTGAAACATCACAGAATGCAAGGGGAGACTCTTTCTATCAAAGCTCATGAAAATAGTACAGTGGTGTTTCTCAGGATGTCTTATGCAGGCATAGTATTTGCAGCAAAGCGGTAATGACTCTGGCAGTGGCTGATTTTTCCTGGCTTCTAGGAAGGTAATATTTGAATCATGAATTTGGTGCAGAAAGATTTTGGTTTTAGACACAATTGCATGAAAATGACTTTGTAGAAATGATGCATTGAGGAAAACTACATGCTCTAAAATAAAGCTATTTTTAAAAGGCCATAATAATAGGTTCCTAAATATTATTTTCATGAATCCTGAGTTGGATTCAGGAATTCGAAGTGACCATCACTTTGAAAGCTCAGTGAGTTGCCACATTGTGTCACATTAGGTCCTTTGTTTGCAAATAGCTGCATATGCCATCGAACAAGCACTTTGTGCAACATGCTCAGTAGAAAATAGGTCTTACTGCAGTCATGTGAGTCTTGATAAAAAAAATAAATGAAGGCCTTGGAAAATGTATGCTGCAAGTTTTAATCCAATGCAACTATTCAGAACAGCCACTCACAAAGCATAGATTGCGCATGGTTTGCATTGTGAAACTTTCTCTACTTGCCTTTGAAGCAGCTGTTTTCAAGCAGGACTTGACTAGATGACCCACTGGTCTTATGTTGCCTGATTTTTTTCTTTTTTCGGGGTTCTTCTAAACTTGAGGAGGTGTTTTAGCTCATCTGTTTGGAGAAATGAAGGAAATGAGAAAGTGGATTCATTTTTTTCTCATCCTATAATTTTTGTGGCTGATCATAGGTTTCTCAGAAGCATAGGATTACCTTCATGGAGGTAAATATTCTTCTTAAAAACACACCATGGTCCAGAGAAGGGCAACGAGGCTGGTGAAGGGACTGGAGCACAAGTGCTATGAGCAGAGGCTGAGGGAGCTGGGGGTGTTCAGCCTGGAGAAGAGGAGGCTCAAGGGAGACCTTATCACCCTCTGCAACTCCCTGACAGGAGGTTGGAGTCAGGTGGGGGTTGGTCTCTTCTCCCAGGCAACCAGCAGCAGGACAAGAGGGCACAGACTCAAGCTCTGCCAGGGGAGGGATAGGTTGGATATTAGGAAGAGATTTTTTTATGGTGAGAGTGCTCAGGCATTGGAATGTGCTGCCCAGGGAGGTGGTGGATTCAGCATCCCTGGAGGTTTTGAAGATGAGACTGGATGTGGCACTTAGTGCCATGGTCTAGTAACCACGGTAGGGTTGGACTGGATGATCTTGGAGGTCTCTTTCAACCTGGCTGATTCTATGATTCTATGATTTAATAGACCAGCTAAATGCAGAATTACTTGACTCTCATACTTATTTCAGAGTGCATTCTATAAACCCACTTGAAAGTTGAAGGGGTTTGCTTGATTGTTCATTTTTATCTTTCTAAAAAGTCCCACACAACACAGGCTTCTCACAGATATCTGCAGTTCTCACCCCTCACATGGGATTTGAGCTGGACATGACTTCCAGATATAAAGGTGTGCAGTTTTGCTGGACTTCCAGTGCTAGTGTGCAAATGGCATGAATATTGATGCAGGTATGATTGGACTATTGGAGATCAGCTGACATCACTCATCCCCTTTCATCACTAGCTCTCTGTAGAGAGGCTCCTGGCTATATCCATCACTACTTTTAGCAGCTATGATGAAAATAATGCAACAGACATGAGCTTGCACCATCTCTGCTTTTTTTCTCAGAGTGCATACCTTTATAATCGTCCTCTAATATCTAGTGATTACGTTGATAACATTATTAGCCCTGTGAGCTCATGATTGACCTTCCCACATAGTAACTACAGCTTTCCAGTGAAAAGGTCATAGAATCATAGAATCAGCCGGGTTGGAAGAGACCTCCAAGATCATCCAGTCCAACCCTACCGTGGTTACTAGACCATGGCACTAAATGCCACATCCAGTCTCATCTTCAAAACCTCCAGGGATGGTGAATCCACCACCTCCCTGGGCAGCACATTCCAATGCCTGATCACTCTCTCCATAAAAAATCTCTTCCTAATATCCAACCTACCCCTCCCCTGGCAGAGCTTGAGTCTGTGCCCTCTTGTCCTGCTGCTGGTTGCCTGGGAGAAGAGACCAACCCCCACCTGACTCCAACCTCCTGTCAGGGAGTTGCAGAGGGTGATAAGGTCTCCCGTGAGCCTCCTCTTCTCCAGGCTGAACACCCCCAGCTCCCTCAGCCTTGCCTCAGAGGACTTGTGCTCGAGTCCCTTCACCAGCCTCGTTGCTCTTCTCTGCACACCCTTTAATGTAATGGAATTGCATGAAGGACTGTTGTCTAGGCAAAGACCAAAAATGTCCTTGCCTAGAGTTTCATGTGTAGGATTCTGTTAGTTGGCCACATTCCTTACCTGGGCCAGGCATGGTAAGTATGGATATGGATGTGCGGGTGCACATATGGCAGTATGTATGTAGGGTAAATATCAGAGATAAGACTTGACTTTACCAGGAAAATTCATATTCTCCCTTCTTGCCCCTCTTTCACAGACATTCTTGCAGCAGTCAAGAGACAGTGTAGACCTTTGAGTCAGACTTTAAAAACAAATGCTGAGGACAAATAGAGGGAGTCTTTCTCAAACAGCCTGTCCTTTCAAAAGAAGGCCACAGACACAAAAACACTTGGCACCTTTGCCCAAAATGGACTCTTGAACTGTACGAGATACACGGTTTGAGGTTTAGCAACTTATTTATTTCTCTGTCTGTAAATACTGGTGCTAGGACACTATCACCTACTCTGGTGTTTACATTCCAGCCTGCTGACAGGCAAGATGGACAAATGTGGCTCAATCACATCTTGTTCAGCAAAATCCCACCAAATACCAACCAGTCATGATGGAAGTGGTTTAAAACTGCTCAAGGTGTTCACACAAGTAAGAAGAAAAAGGAAAACCAAGCAACATGCTTGGTTGGTAAAATTACTAGAGAAAGCATCACTGCTGGTGCCACAGCTCTCAGGGGCTCTCCAGGGTAGCACAGGATTTTTTCATGGCCCCAGACCTTAGGCTGCACTGGTTAAGCAGGACACTGGTGCTTTCATGTATATGGCGAGTTTATTATTTCTGCCATGGAAGGAGAAAGCACAGATTAATCAGGAGGCTAAAGTGGGAAACCTCTTACTTTAGAAGGGGAGGGGACATAAGGCCAAGGTGTTGGTTTTCAGGTCCAGCAACCCAGTTTAATGAAAATCTTGCATCATCCAGGCAATTGCCCCAATCTGCCATCATGACAGAGTTTGTCTTATCTGATGGTGGCTCTCTGATACTTAATTCACTAAATCTGTTCCCAGGTCCCTCTGTGAGTAGTAGCAACATATCCTCTTCAAGAAAGCTGGAACATGGCCCACAGGCATTGCAATGACTTTCCATGTCTAAGAAAGGAGACAACAAAACTTATCTTACACTTTCACAAGTAATTCTTAGACACCAAAAATTAAGTGAGATGGATTCCTCCACAAATAAGTTGTTCCAGTGATGTTTATTTATGGCCAAATACTGCCTGCCAGCATACGCTGATGACCCCGGTACAGTTAACTCCATTTCTTCCACTGTGGGAGAAGTGTTAGGCTGTGGGAGTTAGAGCTATAGATTTGGTCCTCTGACTATAATCTGTGTTGTATCTATGTAGCAACTGCAAAAAAATAATGAAACATTCAATTAGGAAAGGAAGTGATGCAAAACAATAACTTCAAAGCAAAATATTTTAACTTAATGATGCAAGAGGTTTGCAGTGACTCATTTTATCTTCATTACAATGACAGGGCATCCCAAGAAATATCTGCAATTTGATGGAATTTCCCTTGAAATCCAGCCCTGTTCACTTATTTCTCTTAGCAGCAGCTACAGTGTGGCAAGGCCTGGGAGCCCAAGGTGAACTTTGGACATGACACTCTGTGAAAGGCATTGGATTGCCAATTGAAGAAACTGTAGAAAGATTTACACCCACACTGCAAGATTGCTAATTTAGCCTGCTGAGATCCTGGCTCTGACAGATCATTGCCTTGACTGTGCCAAGTAGAACATTCAAGCCCATCCAAGCTTTTCTAGGTTACAGGTCATAGTGCACACACAGACTAAAGAATGCATGGTGTGTCAGTATAATAATTAGTTGTACTTACTGCACCTGCTTCCTGAGTTCATCTAAATAAGCACAGTCCTGTCTGACCTTTGGGACAGGCCTTTACCATTCGTAATGATGGATTATTGTCAAGGACAGAACCAAAGACAGTTACAGATCCTCCATCTTCCCAAGAAAAGTCCATACTGTGAGATATTAATAATTAAGTAACTGAAACTGGCAGTGAGAAGAAACACTTGGGAGTGACAGTGGATGAGAAGCTCACCATGAGCTGCAATGTCTGCTAGCAGCCCAGAAAGCCAATGGAATCCTGGGCTGCATCCAAAGGAGTGTGGGCAGCAGGTCAAGAGAGGTGATTCTTCCCCTCTGCTCTGCTCTTGTGAGACACACCTGGAATACTGCACACAGTCCTGGTGTCCTCAAGGCAAGAAGGACATGGAACTGTTGGAGCAAGTCCAGAGGAAACCACAAAGTTGCTAAGAGAGACTGGAGCATCTCCCCTGTGAGGACAGGCTGAGGGAGTTGGGACTGTTCAGCCTGGAGAAGAGAAGACTGTGTGGAGACTTCAGAGCAGCTTTTCAATCTCTGAAGGGCCTACGAAGGAGCCAGAGACGGACTCTGTGTTAGGAACTGCAATGATAGGACAAGGGGTAATGGGTTCAAACTGAAGGAGGAAAAGTCTGTTGGATGTGAGGGGAAAAATGTTTTTCCTGTGAGGGTGGTGAAACACTGGCACAGGTTGCCCAGGGATGTGGTGTCTGCCCCAACCCTGGTGGTGTTCAAGGCCAGACTTGAGCAGCCTGATCTGGTGGGAGGTGTCCCTGCCCATGGAAGGGGGTTGGGACTAGATGGTCTGTAAGGTCCATCCCAATCCCTAAATTCTGTGATTCTATGATATTGAGTCCCTGGCTCCAATCCAGCAAAGCATTCCTGTCATTTACATGTACATCCCATGCCAGTGTTCATGTGCTTAAAGATGAACCTCTATTTTGATGGTTGCTGCAGAGGAGATCAAGTCCTTAACATACTGTAATGTGTAAAAACAAGAGCAGCATTAACACAGAAACAGTATTCAAACTTTTCACTTTGAAGGTTTTCAAGCCTTCCCTCTAAATGACATCCATGATCAAACAATTACATTCAGCAGTGATTTGATATTAAAGTCTGTTTTTAGGTTTTGTTGTCCAGATTGCTTCACAATGATAAACAGTGGGACCTCGGCTTCAAGTTACAAGACTACCAACCCCACTAACTGGAGTGACAAATAAGGCAAAAAGTCTAAGAAGGTGTCTTTTTAGTGCATGTTTGGTATTTGAAATACCCTTCTGTGCCATAGTGCCATATACCACCACCAGTTAATTTTCAGAAATAATTTTCATCCTATATATATATGTAGGTATATATATATATATTTAGATTACACAGATAAGAAATATAACAGTGTGAGGTACAGGAAAAGTTGCTCTGAGACATGCAGACTCAGCACCAAAGGCAAAAAATTATGCAAGAAGTTCCTCTAACTGGTGGCTTAGGAAATGAAGGTGTGTTTATGGACTACAGGGCTTGATTAGTTGTCTATTTCCTGGCAGTACTTGAGTGTTCACAGAAGCATTTAGTTCACTTTAACTGAACAAAGCTAACTGCAACACAGTAAAATTCCACAGGTTAAAGGCAAAACCTGGCAAGCTTTTAAAAATGGAAGAGCAAGACTGGCATGTGCTGCAAACCACTAGAGCCAACACTTGTGGCAGTCTCAAGCTGTTGTAATTTACTTTTTGCATTCCTGAAGTGTCTTCCCAAGCAGCCCTATATCTTGGCGCTTTCTATTCAAAAACCTTGTCCTAGAAAATGCTGAGTGAGGATCCTGTATCACATGGAAAGGCACTCAGAGCCCCTGGGATGCACAGAAAATCATCTGGAGGCTGCTAGGAGGCAACAAATCACACTGAGAGGTCCTTGATGTGCACCAAAAGGCACTCAGAAGTCCAAAGTCTCACTGAGATGTACACAGCAGCCCCATGGGCACACAGAAACACCCAGGGAGGCTCATGGGTCTAACTGAAAGGCTTTAGGAGGCTCTGGGGTCACAAAGAAAAGCACTTGGAAACCTCAGAGGTGCACTAAATCACACTCAGAGGTTCATAGGATGCACAGAAAAGCATACATGGCCCATGGACAGCAGAAGGCCCTTAGACCTGCACAGAAGGTGCCACTGAGGGGCCAGAAAGGGTCCTGAAGGACCCTGGACCCCATAGAAAGCTCCAGAGGCCCCAGATATACAGAAAAGCATCTGAAGACCCTTTGGAGTGCACAGAAAAATACACACTATTGCCACTGTGGAGCAAAGAAAGGCACACTTGGTTCATCCTGAAAAGCTCTTAGAGAACTCAGGGCCACAAAAGAAGGCAGCCTGGTGGCCAGCAGGCTGGATGGAAAGGTACTTGGAGGCACCTGGGCTGCAGGTTATGTCCCCTTGGACACAGAGAAAGGCACTCAGAGATCCCTGGAATGAACAAAAAGGCTCTTAGAAGCTCAAATGTTGCATGGAAGGAACTCAAATACTCCAGGTCAACACACAAAGGCATTCAGAGGTCAGTCCAGGACCACACAGAAATGGTCTGGGAGAGCTCTGTATCACACAGAAAGGCAATTAGAGGTCTTACAGCTACTCACAAAGGCATGAGAAATCCCCAAGATCACACAGAAAAGCACATGGAGACCCTAATGTGCACAGAAAGGCCCAAGGAAGCTCATGAGTCTCACCAAAAGATGCTTGGAGGCTCTGGACCTGCACAGAAAAGGATACTGAGGGGTGAAAAGTGAACAGAAGTGTACATGGAGGTCCCTGGGCTGTGCAGAAAGGCACTCAGAGGACCCTGGGGTGCACAGGATGGCACTTGGCTGCCCAGATCCATGCAGAAAGAGACACTGAGGGGTGAGAGATGAATACAAAGGCCCAGGACACACAGAAAGGAGTCCAAAAGGCTACTGGGAGGCCAAGAAAGGCACTCAGACATCTCTGAGATACACCACAAGGCATCTGAAGGCCCTGTGACCTCAGACAATGTCACTTGGAGGCCCCTGGGGTGCACATAGGCACTCATAGACCCTTAAGTGGAAAATGTACTCAGATACCCTGGGATGGCACCAAGAGGCACTCAGAGGTCCCCTGCAGCCTTTTCTTTTGTGCTGCCCAGCAACATCTATGTCTTTTTTGATTCGATGCAGGGTCCTCTGAGTTCCACTCTGTATAGCCCAGGTGTTGTTCTGAGCACAGGCTCACTGCCTGGTGTCAGTGCCAATTCACACCCTGAGGAGAGGTATTTATATATATATATTCTCATCTATATATATTCTACTCTCTCTATATTCTATTCTGCTCTCATGAGACCCACCTGGAATACTGTGTGCAGATCTGGTGCCCTCAATGTAAGAAGGACATAGAACTGTTGGAGCAAGTCCAGAGGCCACAAAGTTGACTGGAGTATCTCCCCTATGATGTTCAGGCTGAAAGAGTAGAGGGTGTTCAGCCTGGAGAAGAGAAGGTTGCGTGAAGATCTCATAGCAGCCTTTCAGTATCTGAAGGGGCTACAGGGAAAGTGGAGAGGGACTTTTTGTTAGAAACTGCAGTGATAGGACAAGGGACAACAGGTTCAAATAGAAAGGGGGAAATTCATGTTAGATATTAGGAAAAGTTTTTCCCTGTGAGGGTGGTGAGACGCTGGCACAGGTTGCCCAGGGAGGTACTGGATGCCTCAACCCTGGCAGTGTTCAAACCCAGGTTGGATGAGTTCTTGAGCAACCTGCTCTGGTGGGAGGTGTCCCTGCCCAGAGCACGGGGTTGGGACTGGATAATCTGTAGGTTCATTCCAACCCCTAAAATTATATGATTCTATTTCTGTGGTATATGTTTGTGCCAAGCAGGGAGCTAGTTGGTAATCTCCAAAGTTCTGGCTCTCTGGTCATCAAAACTTTACACTATTTATACATTTTAACAAAGGCATTAGCATCCATTGGTTACAAACGTCATAACTCTTCTATTAATTAGTACTCAATCCCTCATTTGCTTGTTAAATCTCTTGCTTCTCGTGCTACTTAGTCTACAGGAGCAGTTCTTTTCTTTAGAGTCTAGGGTCTGTTTTGAGTAGGTGGTCAATGAGTCAGTGATTGCAATTGCCCACTGCTGGAATTATCTTTCCCCCAGCTACTGCTCAGTTCTGCTGACTTCACTCCTGGTGGATCTCATCCAGACAGCCTATTCAGCTTGGGATTGTCTTCTCCTATCCTTAAAATTATCCAAGCACACAATGCTCACAGTGCAATTACTTAATCATACCAGTCCAGCTACAGCTACTGATTAACAAGTTAAAAAAAGAAAAGAAGAAGGTACAAGATTTCTCAAACTCCTATTCAGATCTTGTGGGAGTTCAAATTCTGGGAGGACTTAGTATCATGGAGACCTCCCTGTACCTCTCTGTGCAATGCTGGAGTTTCCAAGTGCATTTTTGTTGACCCCAAGGAAGCTCAGGCTGCTGTTCTCTTTAACATATGTGGTTCTGTGTGCATTTCTTTGCTATCTAAGGGCCTTCAAGTGCCTTTCTCTGCCGATCCTTGGCTCTCATTGCTTATGTGGGTAGACCTTTTCAGTCTGTTCTCCTGCATTGGGGTCCCTTTCTTGCTGTACTGAGTGACTTTGTGTGTGTAACAGGCACTTCTGAGAGCTTTTTGCTTGGAGTGCCTTCCTGCTCACCCCAGAGACTTCCAAGTGTGTTTCTGGGTGCAACATGACCATCTGAATACCTTTCTGTTCTACCTGGGGACTCCAAGAATTTATGTACTCATGCATCCCATGGACCTCTACTGCCTTACTCTACAACACCTGAGCTTCCAATAGGAAATGCCAGTTTTGATGAGGGATAGTGGAGAGCTAGAAAATGTGAAATGAGTTGTAGGGGGGTCCCACACACAGTTATGGTCACACTGTTCATTTTGGATGACACCTTCCCATGTGTTTTGGTAATCTGATAAGGAACTACCCCAGTGCCTCATTTCTGTGTGTATTAAGCAATGTTTAGAGAACTAAGGAGAAGGATGAGACAGGGGATAACAAGATCAAAGTAATACCTGGTTATTTTCCACTTGCATTTGGTAATAGAGGGACACCTTAGAACTGGATGGAAGAAAATAGTGGAAGGTGAATTTCAGCACATTTTGCATGGGAAAAATTGCTGAACATTTAAAATTTGGAGCTGGGCTCTGTAAGAGAGTGTAATGGAACCTTTAGTTTGTAAGGCAAGATCATAGATCCAGTAATGGTGATGCTATTGACATGGGATGCAATGAGAGAGAGGGTGAAGTACAGCAAAAGCTTTCTGTCCTGGCACCTGATGTGTGGGAGCAGACATTGGATGCTTTCTAGTTTGAAACTGGGCTCTGGGGACAGTGAGCTAGACTGATGGTACCTTTAGTTGGAAAGATATCATAGTCCCAGGGTTCGTACTGTGGTGAAAGACTGCAAGGGGATAGTGAAGAGCAGCAACAGTTTTCTGTCCTGGAATATTTTTCTTTGTGTGAGCAATTGCTGGACATTTTCAATTTTTGGAGCTTGCTCTAGGGAGAGTGAAAGAACATGATGGCATCTTTAGCTGGGAAAGCAAGTGCACACTTCAGTGTCCATGGTGCTGTTAACAGTTTTCAAGGGGAAGATGAGAGCCAGTAACATCTTTTTGTCCTGGAACCTTTTGTGTGGGAGCAATCCCTTGACAATTTCAACTTTGCAGCTGAGCTCTGGCAAGGCTGAAAGGAGGTGATGGCACCTTTACCTGGAAAGACAAAAGCAAAACCCCAGTGTTGATGGTGCTGTTGAAAGACTGCCAAGGCAAAGTGCTGTCTGTCCTGGCAGCTTTAGTGTTGGAGCAGTTGCCAGGCCTTTTCAATTTTGGAGATGGACTCTTGCTAAAGTGAGAGAGTGTAATGGTACCTTTAGTTGGCAAGGCAAGCACGTAGACCCAGGGTCGGCAAATGGTACCTTTAGTTGGCAAGGCAAGCGCATAGACCCAGGGTCGACTGTGTTGTTGAAAGGCTGCAAGAGGATGATGGCATCTGGCAACAACTTTCTGTTCTGGCACCTTTTGTGTAGGAGCAGTCACTGCATTTGCTCAATTTTGGAGCTGAATTGTGGCCACAGTGACAGAATGTGATGGTACATTTGCTTGGGAAGGAGGGTGTGGAGGCCAAATATTGGTGGTGCTGTTGAAAGGCTGCAAGGGGAAGGTGAGGGCCAGCAACAGCTTTCTATTCTGACACTTTTGAGTGGGAGCAATTGCTGGACATTTTCAATTTTTGGAGCTGGGCAAGAATAAGAGCACTTGATGGAGCCTTTGGGAAGACAAGCATATAGCCTCAGTTTTGGTCATGCTGTTTACAAGTTTTCAGAGAAGGGTATAAGCCAGCAATGGCTTTCTCTTCTGGTACCATTTATGTGGGAGAAGTCCTGTACATTGTCAGTTTTGGATCTGAGCTCAGGCAAGATTAAAAGAAAGTGATGGTCCCTTTAGTTGTCAAGGAAAGTGCATGGCCCCAATACAGGTTGCCAGGGGAAGGTGAAGGCCAACAACACCTTCCTGTCCTAGCACCTTTTGTGTGTGGGAGCAGTGATCATCTTCAAATTTGAAGTTTGCTGCCAGTGAGAGTGAAAAAATGTAATTGGACATTTAATGTGAGAAGAAAAGCACATAGAA
>NW_008678004.1:0-1551 GCF_000695815.1 Acanthisitta chloris | reverse complement strand
AAGAGAAGGTGAGCAGCAGCTTTTTGCCCTGGCAGTTTGTTGGGGTTTTTTGTGGAAGCAGTAGCTGGATACTTTCAATTTCTGATCTGGAATCTGCTGAGCCCAAATAACTGTTCTGATATGTTTGGTACTGAGTACTCAAAGTTAAAAACTGGAGATGTCCAGCACTGCTCTCACAGAAGAGGCACTAGGACAGCAAGGTGTTTCTGGCCCTCACCTTCCCCTTGCAGCCTATAAATTATGCCACCAACACTCAGGCTATGCAATTTCATTCCACTTAAAAGAACACATTTCACATTCTTTCACTCTCAGAAGAACCCAGATAAAAAGTGAAACCATCCAGCGACTCCTCCCACACAAAAGGCACCAAGACACAAAGGTGTTGCTCACTTTCTCTTTACAGACTATTAACTACACCCTTAACACTGGGGCTAAGCACTTTCCTTCCAAATGAAATATACTATTACAAGATTTTATTCTCCATAAAGCCAATTTCCAAAACTGCTCCCACATACAAAGTGCCAGGACAGAAAGCTGCTGCTAGATGGGGATGAGTAACTGCCTAACAAACTAAGTGTACCATGGCACTCTACAACCTACCACAACTGCAGCTCCAAAATAGAAAACATCTGGTGACTGTTCACACACAAAAGTTGCCTGGAGAGAAATCAGTTGCAGGCTTTCAATTTCACACTGCAGCCTATAAGCTACACATCCAGCACTGTGTGCTCTCTTTTTCACATCAATGTCCCATGACATTATTTACTTTTGGCAGATTCCAGCACAAAACCTGAAAACTTCCAGCATCTGCTACCAAAAGAAAAAGTGCCAGGACAGAAAACTGTTGTAGCCTTTTCTTCCTACATGCAGTTTATAAACTGCATCCCACAAACACTGGGATGATGTGCTTTCCATCCCTGTGATGTCCTGGCTGACATGGTATCTGCTGAGGTATGAATGGAAATTCTGGCTCTGGCAGGTGTTTGTGGTGTCACTGGTGGCTCTGTTGCAATTATGCAGGAGCAGTAAGCAGGATTCTGAAGCTTTTGATGATGTTATTGGTGGCTGAGTAGATGACCTCAGTAGATGAGGCCATGCTCTGTGAACTGGGGGGAGTTATACTGATGCCATGTGTTGAGGAGGAGTGAGAAAACCAAGGGATGTTGTGTTGCAGAGGGCATGAGCCAGAAGATGTGCAAATGTTAGTTTCCTCCCTCTTTTCCGCCCTATATAACATTGGGGTGAGGATGATAAAGAGGATGCAGATCAAAACAAAGAGCATGTGTGAAGCAACGGGATTTTAGCCCTGTTGGGGGCCAGACTTGGGGCCATACTTGCTTTTTTCTAGGTTTTATATTTCCTTCTGAAAGAATAGTGTCTTAAAATTGCATCATTAGCTAGACAGAGAATCACAGAATCACAGAATTTTAGGGGTTGGAATGGACCTTACAGATCATCAAGTCCCAATCCCCTGCCCTGGGCAGGGACACTTCCCACCAGACCAGGATGCTCAAGGCTTCACCCAACCTGGCTTTGAACACTGCCAGGGTT
>NW_008678003.1:0-248 GCF_000695815.1 Acanthisitta chloris | reverse complement strand
GCGGTCCTTTGGCTACCACCACCATGTGCTCCTCAGCTTTCCAAGCCCCACGAGGTCTCCCTTGGTGTGGTCCTGGATCCTGTGCCCAGGGAGGAAATATTAATGTACTTCTTGCTGTGGACTTGCAGGCAAACCTGTGTTGTTCTGCTCCTGTGTGTGGAGCCTGCCCTCAGAGGCATGGTCTCACTGGGGTCCTTTTCCACAATGTGTGTGGATGTCCCCAGGTGATTTTCCTCTTCTCCATCTGC
>NW_008678002.1:39377-43878 GCF_000695815.1 Acanthisitta chloris | reverse complement strand
CAGCTCGGTGCTGTGCCCACGGGGGCTCTGCAGCGAAGCAGCACCGAGCTGGGGCTGTATCTCCCAGGGTGTCTCGGTGGTGAGTGCATCCCCCCGAGGGACAGCCCTGCCGGGCAGTTCTCTGTTTCCGAGGCGAGGGATGGATCTGGAAAGGCTTAGCAAGGTGCTGGTTGTGTTGCTGGGAGTTCATCCCTCTGCCGTGTGAACCTTTGGAGTCTCGCGGAGGGGCCTCTTTTGGCGAGCTCCCAGCTACGATCAGCCTTTGCCCCGAGCCTGGGACAAGGGATGGAGCTGGCTGGTATGTGGGATTGACCTCTGGGGAATCCCTGGTGCGGGTGGGAGGGCTCAGCCTGTTGGAGGGGGATGCCGTGGAAGACTCTGAGGAAGTACTCATGTACAAGAAGGGTAGGATTGGGGACAGGTCCTTGAGGTGTGAGGAAGGAGGTGTCCACCACAGAGCTGCTCCTTGATGTCAACCCTATGGGCAGGTCAGGGCTCTGAGGGGCCTTGAAGGGGGAGATGAAGTGGGAGCCAGGGAGGAGAGGCCAAACACACTGCCAGTATCCCTTGAGTCCTGTTAATCCAAGTGAACTGGGAGGTGATGTTTGGATGTTGAGGGTGCTCCTGTGCCTGAGCTGTGGGGTGAACCAGGGGTCTGGAGTCACCCCTGGGACTCTGAGCAGGAAATGACCCTAATGGCCAGACCTCAGAACAGGCAAATTCACCTTTTCTCTGACACTGAGGTGTTCTGGAGACAGTTAATGTGGCAAGAGGGCATCCTTCAGTGGGAAGCACTCAGCACACCTGAGCTCTGCAGCAGCTGCTGCTGCCCCATGGTGCCCCATGGCTCATGAGGCAGAGCCCTCAAAAGTCAGGGCATGGCAGGGTTGAGGCCTAGGGTGTACCAGGGAGGGTTGGGGGCAGCTTCAGCCTTCAGAGAAGCAGAGGAAGCAGCTCCTCAGCCCCTCTCCATCCCTGTTTGCAGGTGGTGAATTACGCACCATTCACGCTGCTCCCATCCGCAGTGCCACGGGCCCTGTTTGAACAAGCTTATGCTGTTCAGGAAGATTTTAACCTGCTGGTGGATGCCATCAGTCAAAACAAAGAGTTCCTGGAGCGAACTCTGGCCAGGTAACGTTTTTGCATGTTGCATTTTAATGAAATGTTTCAAGTTCAAAACATTTATCACCTTTAAGGCACTCCTACCTTCCATCCCTTTGTGTCCCTCGTGCTGAGGTGGGCTCTCCTTCGTCTCCTTTTGTTTGTCTCCTTGCTGCATTATTTGTCCCAAGATGAATTCCCATCAAGTGTCTGTGTTTTGAGGTCTCCTTGGGCCTCAGAAATTGAGACATGTGGCCAAGAGCTGACTCCCTGCAATGATCTTCAGTTTTGTCAATGTTTCAGGCTTGTGATTTCTTACTTGTGAGCTTATTGGCCCCAGGGCCTTAAATTCAAACCAGTGGAGTCTTTGAGTCCTGGATTTAGAAGTCTCTTTTAGTCTTGTTTTGCATCTGCCTGTGGCTGTCCAGTGACCACCAGCCCTGCCTGGCCACAGCTGTGGAGAGGAGGTGTTTGTTCCTGCCCCTACACCAGCCCCCGATCAGTCACCCTGTGTCTCCTGCTTTCCCAGCCACCAGCTCTGGGTGCTGGAGGACTGTCCAGCCTGTGGACTCCGCTGGATTTATCTGTGGCTGTTGCCGTGGGCAGGAGTGACCATTCCTGGCTGTGTGCCCCGTCATTGTAGGGCTGCTGCTTCCACAAACCCCACTTGCCCTGCTGCTGCCTGTTCTGTGCTGCCTGTCTGTGCAGGTGCTCCTGGCACTCTGGCACTGGGACAGAGCAAAGGAGGCAGTTTTCCAGCATCCTTTTGTTTTCCTGAAGCCTGACCCCTCGAGCTGTTTCCACGCTCGTGCCTGTTCCAGAGCTGGCAGCAGCCAGAGCTTGTTGGGGCATATTTATGCCTGTGGTTAAAGAATGCAGCACTTGGAGCCTGTGTGCACTCAGGTGCCTGCCCTGTGCCACCTCTTGTGGAGGTGCTGCTCATGCAGCTCAGGGATTTGGGACCCTGAGGAGAAGCCAAGCCTACTCCAGCAGGGCCAAAGTGTGCAGGATTTGGAGCCTGACAGGACAGGGGGCATTGGATGAAGCTTCTCTGAACTGTGTGTACAGGCACAGAGAGACTTGTGGTTTCTTTCCGTGTAGGTGCAGAATTTTATTGTGTTTCATTGGCTTTGCCTTTGCCTGTCCTGTCCCTGCCCTGCAGTGAGTCACCTCTGCACAGCTCTGCCTAGTGTGCAGTGCTGGGCAAACTGGGTTTGTGTGTGGTTCTGCACTGTGACTTCATGGGGAGATGTTTCACAGTGCTGTAGCTGTGCTGTTTGTGCTGGGGAATGTCCCTGCTAAGGGTTTTTTTTGGTGGAGAAGAATGAATTTTCTTATTCCCCTGTAACAGCATCAGGGAACTGATCTGATCTGTGTTTCCCTCTAGCACCATCAAGGTGGATGACTTCACAGCTCAACTCTTCAGGATCTACATGCAAGTTTTGGAGGAAGGCTTGGCTCAGGTACCTTGTCAGGGGATCCCAGTGATCCATTCCCATTGGCATTGTGGTGGGATTGCCTGGGCCCTGGCTGCAAGCTCTGGCACTGTGGACTTCGAGCTGTCCCCAGGCCAGGCTGGTCGCTCCCTGCTCTGCGACGTCTCGTCGCAGCCTGTGAGCTCAGGACCTTGCCCCGTTTGAAGCCATGCCCTTTGGTTAGTGCAGCTGGGAACAGTCTGGCCTGGAGTGGGAAGATTTCATGGGGTTTGTCTTGTTGTCTTGGTCCTCTGGGAGCCATGGCAATGTGCTGTGTTGGGACCTGTACTGTCCCTGCAGGGACTCCTGTACTCTCAAGAGTGTTGCTGACTCTAGAGCACTGAGAGCCTTGTAGGCCCTGACCAAGGGCCAGAGCACCCATGGGCATATCTTTCAGAGGTTTTCATCAAAATGAAAGTGACTGCATCTGTCCCAGAAGGATTTTGGAGTGAAGTCACCCAAAGGATTTGTAATTCAAGGCAACAGGAGAACTCCCCTGCCCTCCCCTCTGTTCCAGTCTGTGTTTTTAGGCATCAACCGCTCTGACTACATGTTTGACTGTGGGGTGGATGGCACAGCAGCTCTGAAGCAGATAGAAATAAACACCATTGCTGCCAGCTTTGGGGGCCTCACCTCCCGCACTGCAGATGTGCACAGGTAAGGGAGCACCTCTGGCACTGAAGCAGCTGCACTGCTTGGCTTCGTGTGCTCTCCAAACTCTGCTCCCTGTGTCCAGCCAGGGGCTGGCATGGCCTTTACAGCTCTTTTTTTTTCTTTTTTTCCCCACAGGCTGGTGTTGAAAGTACTGGGAAAGACTGAGGAGGCATCACACCTGCTGCCCAACAACCCGTCAAAGGGACTGGCCTTCGCAATTGCAAAAGCCTGGGAGCTCTATGGTTCCCAGAGGTAAGGAGAGAGGAGGAGAAAAAAAACAGTGCCTGAATCACACAGATGAAAAGCTGGTGGTCCTGGGTGCATGTGGAGTGTTTCTGGGTTTAATGGTGCCCTTTGGTATCTCTTCCAGTGCTGTGGTGATGTTCCTGGTGGAGGAGGTCCAGAGGAACATTTTTGATCAGCGATGTGTAGAAGAGGAGCTTTGGAACAGGTAAAGGATGAATTTTCCAGGGATGAGAAAGGAAAGAGGTGGTTCAGTTTTGGGAAGGGGAAGCAGGGCTAACAGCTGTCAGATCATGGTGTTTCCCTCAAGCAGCTTGTGGGGAGTCTCCAGGCTCTCCAGCAGGCACCATGTGGTGGCAGGAGCGTAGCAGGGCAGGGAAAGATGGAGGTGTGCAGAACCCATTTGCTTTTTACTTTGTCACCTGCTCAAGGATAAAGTCAAAATATTTGATGGTGTTTGAGGCTGGGAGAGGGACTGTCTTGGTATGAAACAGGCTATGATCTGGGGCCTGTCTCTGTGGTCTGTTACACAGCTCCCTTCAGTGTCCCTTTGGTTGCCTCCTGCCTGGCCTCAGCACCCACCTGTGCCTGTTCACCAACCTCCCAAAGCTTCTCCCCAGCTCTTGGCTGGGAATACCAGCAGCCCTCAAGGCCTCTGCTGTCCAGGGCTTATTTCTTGCTTTGTCCCCGTGCAGTCCAGGGAGCTGTACCAGTGAGAGCTTTGCAGTGGGTGGGACAAGTCTCTTAGACAAGACGCTTGGAAACATAGGATGGCACTGGAAATGTAGGATAGGTCCCAAAATAAGGATTGTTCTGCCTGTAGGACTGCTCTGAGTCCATAGCACAAAGCCTGAGGTTATTTGTGAAGGAACCTACAGATCCTCCTTGCTGTGATTTCTAGTTCAAGTAACTGTGCCCATCCTGGTGACTGTCCCACTCCTCTCCCCACAGGAATATCCGGGTGATCAGGAGGCGTTTCCGAGATGTGTTTGAGAAGGGCTCTCTGGATGGCAGCAGGAGGCTGTATA
>NW_008678002.1:36274-39342 GCF_000695815.1 Acanthisitta chloris | reverse complement strand
TGGCACACAGAGGCTGGGAATGGGAATCTTCCACCAATGCTGGGGCTATGTTTTGACTGTCAGTAGTGACTGACTGAGAAAGCAGTTCTCTCCCGTGCTCCAGGCTGCTGCTGCTGCTTCCCCTTGGAGCTGAAGTGATTTTGCTTTTGCAGTAGTGAGATTTTGCATGCACACATCAGCCACTTACAGCTGGAAACATCATTTCCCTCCTTCAGGCCACAGCCTTCACTGCTCTGTGAGATCTTTACTTCCTGCTGTGGACAGGCTTGGCTAGTTCAGAGGCTTTCACAGAGCCATTTCCTGTTTACTGTTCACGTGATGCTTTGCCAGTGGGAGCTGGGCTGGAGGAGGAAACATTCCATGTTCTTTTGGGATCTCTTGAGTTGGAACACACTCAGTGTCTTGCCCTCTCCCTGTGGAGGGCAGGATGTGTGGGTCACAGACTGAGTGCTGGCAGTGGGTCCCAAGTGTGACATTTGTCCCATTTCTAGGTAATGTGCTTGGAGCTATACAAGCCTAAAGGAAGACATGGAATCATACCAATGTTTTTTCTGTAGTTGGGCCGATTTTTTTCCATGGTTTGACCTTTGGTGTCTCTGCTGTGTTTATTCAGTGCATACATTTGTCATAGCCAGACAGTTCAGGGGAAAGTGTATCCCCTGTACTTCCTTCTGAGCATCCTCCTCCCCTCTCACTGCTGGATGACTCTGCAGTTACCCTGCCTGGCTGCCAGCAGCTCCCTGAGCTGTGCACAGTGTGTGTGGGCAAAGCTTGGGGCTGTGGTCCTACAGGTGTGCTGACAGCTGGGCCCTGGCAGGGTGGTTTGGTGCCTCTGCAGGTTGTTGTGTTGATGTCCTGCCTTGAATTGCCACTGGAGAAGAACCCTGTTCCCTCCCAGCTTCAAGAATCACAGACTTGTTAAGTTTGGAAAAGGCCTCTAAGATCAAGTCCAACCTTTAACCTAGCAGCACTTAAGCCATGTCCCCAAGTGCCACATCCACATGCCTTTTACATCCCTCCTGGGATGGTGACTCCACCACTGCCCTGGGCACTCTGTACCAGGGCTTGACAACCCTTTCAGTGAAGGTATTTCCCCTTTATCCAATCTAAACCTCCTCTGGTGCAACTTGAGGCCATTTCCTGTCATCCTGTCGCTTGTTACTTGGGAGAAGAAACTGATCCCCACCTGACTCCAGCCTCCTGTCAAGGTGTTGTAGAGAGCAAGGTCCTCCCTGAGCCTCCTTTTCTCCAGGCTGAATATCCCAGGCCTGGTTATGGGTGGAAAAGGCTGTTAAAGGCTCTTACTTCCCTGCTGGGTTGGGTGTCAGAATTATTGAGGCTGTGGTTAGAGCAGGCTCCCTGTGTCCTGGGACAGCCAAGCCAGCTGGGGCTCAGTGGAGAGCAGCCAGGGCTTGCAGTCCCCACCTTGCTCTGGCAGAGCCAGCCAGGAGCAGAACAGCCCAGAGAGCAAGGAGAAGGGGCAAAAGCTGTAACACATTGCCTGCCTGAGCCCTTGGTGCTGGGGATCAGGTGGGCAGGGACTGGCCTGACTGAACACTCATGGTTTCTGTTCCAGGGACGGCCAGGAGGTCGCAGTGGTGTACTACAGAGAGGGCTATGTGCCACAGAACTACGACGAGAAGGTCTGTACCTCCTCCCTGCTCCCAGAAGCTGCCAATGCTGTGGCATTGCCCAGCTAGTGTGGAATGCCCTGTGGTCCCAGGGGGATCTGCGGTGGGGAGAGTCCTGCCTGGCATGGCTGAGAGAGAGCACTGGGGAGCTGTGACTCCAGAGAGCATGCAGGGGACCGTGGCACCCATGCAGTAAGAAAAACGGGTGGTTTTCTTCTGCAGTCACCACTTGTGGTGTTCTCTTACTGCAGCACCGAATTGCTTTTATGCAGTGTGGGTTAGCACAGGTATTGGCACCTGCTGGAAGATTTTAGACTTGATCTACAGATCACTCTTAGCACCATCACGCTGCACGTGATAATACAGACCAGAACTCGCTGTCGTCTGGAGGTGGCAGCACTGGACAAGCTTGCAGAGGGAGCATAGGGAAAGGCAGTGGAATGTCCTGGCCGTGCTGGTTGTAGAGGTAGTGGGAAGTCCGTGTCTGCTTGAATCTGGAGCGCTATTCCCACGCCTGTCCCAGCCAGCAGGGAGGGAAGAGACAAATCACATCTCGGTAACTGAACAGAAACGAGTGGAGAAAACCTTCAAGTGTGTTTTTTGCTGAGGGAGTTGCTGCTCTTGTTCTCCCTCAGAACTGGCAGGCAAGGCTGCTGCTGGAGCGCTCGCGGGCGGTGAAGTGCCCTGACATTGCCACCCAACTCGCAGGCACCAAGAAGGTGCAGCAGGAGCTGAGCCTCCCAGGGACACTGGAGAGATTGCTGCCTGGCCACCCTGAGGCTGTCACTCGAATCAGAGCCACGTTTGCTGGGCTGTATTCCCTGGATGAGGTGAGTGGGAGCAGGACTGGGGGTGCAGATGTGTGCTCATCGGAATGGGTGTGCAGATGTGTGCTCATCCTGTGTGATGTTGCTCTTTTTGGTTAAGACAATGAGAGAGCTTTGTTGTGGTCCTTGGGGACCCTGGTGATCCTGCTCAGAGAGGTCTGTTGAGGAGCCCCTGCTGCTCCCTCATGCTTGGCTGTTCATAGAATCACAGAATCATTTAGGTTGGAAAAGACCTCCAAGATCATTGAGCCAAACCCGTGACCCATCACCACCTTGTCAGCTAGACCAGAGCACTAAGTGCCACATCCAGTTGTTTCTTGAACACCTCCAGGGGTGGTAACTCCACCACCTCCTTGGGCAGCTGTTCCAATGCTTAACCACCTTTTCCATGAAGAAGTTCTTTCTGATGTCCAACCTCTCTCCACCCTGCCAGGGCGAAGAGGGTGACAAGATAGCTGCCACAGCCATCGCTGACCCCGACCGGTTTGTGCTGAAGCCTCAGCGAGAAGGTGGAGGTAGGAGCTGGGCTGGGCCCGGGTGGCTTTGCACTGTGGGTTGGGCTGTATGCAGGAGGCAGTAGCTCTGTGCTGGCTCCTGGTCCTGTGCTGAG
>NW_008678002.1:25184-36244 GCF_000695815.1 Acanthisitta chloris | reverse complement strand
GGGGACTAGATGTGGCAGTAAGGTAGTGCTGCTTGTGGAGCAGCTCCTGAGGCCCCAGCACTGGGTGTGGGGAGCCCAGGCAGCATGTGGGGAGGCAAAGACTGGGGTTGGTTGGGCTGCTGGGGTTGTGCAACTGCAGCCAGTGGCTTCTGCTGTGCTGGGAAGTGCTTGACTTGCTGGTTTTGTTGTCAGGGAACAACCTCTATGGTGAAGAGCTCAAGCAGGTTCTGGAGAAGATCAAAGACAGCCCTGAAAGAACCTCCTACATCTTGATGGATAAGATCAAACCACAGCCAGCACTGAATTACTTGCTGAGGGCTCACAGTCCACTACAGGTGTCCGAATGCATCTCTGAGCTTGGTATCTTTGGTGTCTACGTCAGGTGAGGAACGTGCTCGTGTTTCAGAGTGGTTCTGTGCTCCAGCCAGCACTTGGGGCAGGCGTGTTTGCCCTTCTGTGCTGCCTG
Organism: Acanthisitta chloris; assembly: GCF_000695815.1. Taxonomy (NCBI): domain Eukaryota; kingdom Metazoa; phylum Chordata; class Aves; order Passeriformes; family Acanthisittidae; genus Acanthisitta; species Acanthisitta chloris. The sequence continues at coordinate 35,778 of NW_008678002.1, read as the reverse complement.
AGCACAGCAGCAGGACAGGTGTCTGGGGATGTGGAGGTGCAGGGGACAGACAGGACCAGTCTGTGCCCCTGGCAGCAGCTCTCTGAGCACATGTTCACACACTGAACTGCTGCCAGATGAGTCATTGAAAAACCACAGAGGTCCTGCTGGCAGTTCCTGGTGTAACAGCCACGTGGGACTGACATGCCTCACCCCTGATTTCTGGGAGCACTTCTCTGGTTCTGGCTGCAGCCACGTGCTATTCTGAAGCCCTAGTGATCTCTGAAGTACCTGAAGGCCTCATGTAGTTGGTTCAACCCTAACCAGCTGCTGCTTCTGTTTAAAACCCTTATAGGCCCACAGAAATGTTTCTATGGAATATATATAAATTAAAATCCTTCTCATACAGTTTTAGAAACTAAGGTACTGTGGCAGCATTCAGCCCCTGACACTGCCTGTGTGCAGAGCAGTCAGCCCAGGTTGGCCAGTGAAGCCAAGGCACTAGCAGGCACTGCTGTTGTTTGTAGAGAACTAGTGTTAGCCCTGGGGCTCTTACCTGTGTGTTAACTGCCCTGCATGGTGACAGGGAAGGTGAATCACACTGTCCAAGCTAAATGCCACAAATTCTGTGCTCTGCAGGAGCTCAGTTTGCCTTTCCTTCGCAGACAGGGCCAGAAGATGGTGCTGAACCAGGCTGCTGGGCACCTGCTGCGCACGAAGGCCATCGAGCACGCGGACGGTGGCGTGGCAGCTGGGGTGGCCGTGTTGGACACTCCATACCTGGTGTGAGAGCAGTGCCCCATCCCACCCTCCTCACTCTGCTGCCTGGAGAGCTGATCTGCCGTGGGGGTTCCTCCTTAGGGTGTGTTTGCCCAGGTCTGATGTGCTGGGGACTGTGAGGAGGGACTGTGTGGACACAACTGCTCAAAGGTCCAGTGTGCCAGTCCCAGCTTCTCCTCTGCAATTCCTCTTCCAGGAATAAGGGATCCCCTTGCTCTGCCTGCTCAGGGAGCCCTGGGCACACCCCAGCTGTGACCTGCCAGGACTTCAGGGGTCTGAGGGGGTCCCTGAGGCCTGGCCTGTGGACAGGGGTATGTACAGCAAAGGGGGAACATGCCACAGCAGACCTTAGTGCTTGCTGCTCCTACTTCTGTGTTCCTTGATGCTGCATTATTTCTGGAGACACACAAAGCCTAGGGAATGAGAGAAGAAAGGTGGATGTGCAAGTAACAGCCTTCATCTTCATCCAGTGCCTCAGTGCTTTCCAGGTTAAAGAGGAGAGCACCACATGCTATGGCCACTCCAGCCCTCCTTCCTCTGCTGCTGCTGCCTTGATTTCTACTTTTCCCTGTGCTTGAGGATCCTCAGTGTTCCTGTACAAGGGACAACTGCCCTGGGTAATTTACCCAGGGGGATAATTGCTTACTCTTGCTTACTTTTGCTTTTGCTTTGCCCAAGTCCTTTTTTTGGCCTGGGTGCTGATCCCAAATGGTGCCTCTGTGCCACACCAGGCAGGCAGTGGTGCAGGGTGGAGCTGCATCTGCCCTTGCTGCCTCCCACAGCCTTGTCCAACAGATCTCCACAGGCTGCTGTGAGGATCCCTCAGAGATGGTGGCAGAGCCCAAGGTGATGGTGAATTGGAGCCTTCTGTCACTGCCAGCATGGTGATAGACCCCAAATTCCTGAGTTTTGCTAGTGCCTTCCACTGCAAGTCCCACACTGTCTCCTGGGTCAGGAAGCCTTGACCTTGGACATGGTCCTGCTGGGATGTGTGGCAGGCTGAGACTGGGAGCTTTGAGGAAGCAAAGGAACTGCAGGAGGGGCTGGGCAGGCACAGCTCCAGCTCCAAGCACCTTACTCTGGGACCAGCAGATGGAGAGATGTATCCCTCCAGTTTCATGGATCAGTGACAACAGCACAGCAGTGGAGGGACAGGGAGAAGTGTGGGCACTCCTGCTCGAGGTCTTTTGCCTCTTCCTCCAGCCCCTTTTCCTCCTCAGCCATAGAAGCTGCACCTTTCTGGCAGAGAAGCACCCAGGCAGCCTCAGCCTGACCCTGCCAGTGACACAGAGCAGGGCAGAGCTAGAATTCCTGAGGAATGGATGTGCAGTGCCAGCCCTGTGCCATGCTGGGCTCATTGCTGCTGGGCAGCAGCTCTGTGGTGTCAGTCACCAGTCTGTCCTCTGGGAAACAGCTCAGTTCTGAGATTCCTGGTTGTTTTGTTGGGGGGGCTGATTACCCCCAGCCAGAGATTAAAAGGAATGTGCAATCTGACCATGCTGCTTGTGCTGGGTTTCTCTGAGTGTAGGTGCACACCTGGGCATGGCCCATTTGCCCCTTCACACTAGGGACAACTAAAGCCAACCCAGCAGTTGGCTGTGGGTGCTGTAAGGCTGCACAGCACCATGGTGCTGAGGTGTCCTGGCACTCTCCAGCACAAGCAGAGGATGAGGAGCTGCAGCTGTGAGGGCACCAGGTAAGGCAGACTCCAGGAGGAAACACTCCCACCCTGGAGCTGTGAGCTGGAGTTTGCTGGAGCAGAGCCTGGCAGCTGCTGGGTGACACTGGGGACCATAGAGTGGAGGCAGAGGCAGCTGTTGACAGCCCTGAGCCTCCTCAGCTGCTCACCCATCTCCCTGACATGAGGGGATTGGTGACACACACATCACCCTGTCCTTGTGCTTTCCATGCGCCCTAGTGGAACAACACTGGCTGGAGACCAGGGAGAAACTGAGGTACAGGCTCCACTGCTGGAGCCAGAGCTTCTGCCCTTAGCCCAGCACAGTCACAGCCTGCAAATTCCAGTCCATGGAAAAGCATCTGGTAGGAACCTGTCCCTCCCCATCCCAAAAGCCAACCCTGGTTATGGCATGGCCACTCCAGCACCCTCAGAACCTCCAGCCTCAACAGCACACAAGCACCTACACCCCCCACACACTCGAAGCCTGTTGGCATTTTGCTTCCTTGAATTTTATTCCATTTTGCATGAAATTCTTGCTGTTTCCAGCCAAAAATTACAGAGCTGACAAAGAGTAACAGAGGAGTGAGGATGTAGGAATCCTTGTCACCAAGGTGGCACAATCCAGGGGTACAGAGCCATGGGGGCAGGTGGGACACTGGCAGGCACCAAGGTTAGAGGTGACACACGTGCTGTGCCAGTGAGAGCAGCAGGTAGGAAGTGAGACCTGGGACTTGGCCAACAGCTCAGCAGAGCACCCACAACACCTGCCCTGAGCACCCCAGCCCAGAGGCAGCTCAGGCTGCAGGTAGAGCCTGTTGTACACTAGCACTCACCAAAACAGCTGTGGCAGCAAGTTTTAAAGCCCATTTCTCCTTTGGTTTAAGTGCAAAATCTAAACAGTTCACATGCAGTTTTCATAGAGAGATTGCAAAGGAGGTATTGGCCCCAGCTCAGCCCAGGCTGGAGTTAAATCCTTCAGTGGAGGAAGAATGGCTTTGGCAGTACCTTTGTGGTGTTCAGGCTCTTGGGCAAGAGGTTTTGGGTTCTCTAGCTCTCAGCATCGTGGAGCCATGTCAGGGTTAAGAACACACTAACTTTAAACATCTCCCATTGGTTTTTCCTGATGAGAAAACACGCAGGACTCACAGGGCTGTGCCTGCCTTGTTCACCTGCCAGGGAAAGGTGCCTCTGCCTGGTTGTTTCCCTGCCATCCTCTGTGTAACAAACCCCACTGTGTCCTGGGGGAGGAAAGGGAGCATCCAGCAGCTCTGGCAGAAGGGCAGGTGGAATGGGGACTCCACAGAGCATGTCACACCAAGGCTTTCTTCCTCCTAAGTGCCCATGGCCAGTAAAAGACCCTAGATTAGGGCAGACACACCAACTGGCACCAAGCAGGTAGGAAGCAGCAGATCCTGGTCTTAAATTGCTCCAAAAATCTGTTTAAAGCAGAGCTCCTTCAAGCCTTGCCCCACTCCCCTGCAGGCTCTGGGACCTCTGCTAGCAACAAGCTTGGACAGCAAATGCAAGACAAGCTCAGCTGTACAGTGATGATGTGAGAGTATGTTTAAGTGCTCCAAGGAGGAAGGGCAGCTTGGCTGCTGTGTGGGCAGTGGCAGATAAATCTCCCTGTCCTGTCTGCATTGCACCAGCACCACTTCCCCTCCAACCCCCGAAGTTCCCTCCCACTGTGCACAAGGTGCCAGGGCCCCTCAGTTACATAACGTTAATTAACACCCTCTCCCCCCCAATTAAATTAAAATCAAGAATGAGGTGCTGAAAAGGGATGAGGAGGAGGAGTTCCTCTGTGTGTGAGGCTGAACCTCAGATGTGGGATATCCATGTGGAACATGATGCACACCCTCCCCCAAGGCATGGCCATGGCCTCTCCAGAGCCAGACTCCTCGTTCCTAACATTGGTACATTCAATTCAACAGGTGAAGGTTTCCTTCCCAGGCTGGCAGCAGCTGTTTGAGGGACCTGCTCATCAGGACACTGCTGCTGCTGCTGCCACAGTTCTGCTCAGCAGGGACAGGTCCTGCTGCTACTGCTTAGTGTCACATCTGCTGTTGAAAAGGTGTTTTATGACGCCTGGGTTTGCCAAGGTGGAGATGTCCCCCACATCTTGGTCATTTTTGGCAATCTTCCTTAATATCCGTCTGGTGATCTTTCCTGTAATGACATTCAGGGAAGGGAAGCAGGAATCATGGAATGGTTTGGCTTGGGAAGGACCCTAAAGCTCATCTTGTTCCATCCCCTGCCATGGGCAGGGACTCCTTCCACCAGCCCAGGTTGCCCCAAGCCCCATCCAACCTGGCCTGGAACACTTCCACAGATGGAGCAGCCACAGCTTCTCTGGGCAACCTGTGCCAGTGCCTCAGCACCCTCACAGGAAAGAATTCCTTCCTAGTATCTAATTCACACCTGCCCTCTCTCAGTTTAAAGCCATCACCTCTCCTGTCACTATTTGCCCATATCAAAATCCCTCTCCCCAGGAGTCAGGAGCTCTTCAGCATCCTTAGCAGGAGTGGGAATTACCCCCCCATCCACATCCTGTTTGCCCTGAGGTTGCTCCCCCTGAATTTGCACAGGACAAGCAGTGCAGGGCTCAGTTCCTGCCCAGTCCACCCCAGCACCATCACTGGGCCCTTACCTGAGCGTGTTTTGGGCAGGCTGGGGGCATACTGGATGTAATCAGGTGTTGCTATGGGTCCAATTTTTTCTCTGACTGAAAAAAAAAAAAAAGAAAGAGATATTTTCATTGCAGATACTCACACCACATACACACACCCCCTCTCCAGTGAGCATGGCCAGGGTAAGCCATGCAGAACCTTGGGGCACCTAGCAGGGCAGTGCTGCACCTGAGCCTCTGCACTCTGGGAAGGGACAACAAGACCTGCAATGCCAACAGGGCCGTAAGTACATCTGCCCAACAGCAAAACCACTCATTTTTCATTCCCTCCATCCACCTTTCAGAGACCTCCATAATGGCTACACCCATCACTTTGACCATTTTGCTAGAGCAAGGACTGATTCACTGCTGGGTTCCTACAGAGAAGCAACTGCCATGGGTCCATTTCAGGTATTAAATGCTGCAATTTGTTGTGGCAATGAAAAAGCTCCTTGAGACCAGAGCACAAACACCCAGAGCACTACCCCGGAGCAACACAACACTCCTCACAACAAGTCCCAGTCTGCCTGAGGGAGCTCTGCACTGGAAAGTCCTGCTGCAAACCAAAGCCTGCTGAGCACCCCAGTCCCTCACACTGCTGCCAGCTCCCACGAGGCAGAGGTGGCATCACATGAGCAGCCAAAGGCTGGCAGAACTAATTTTAGTCTCCCCCAGCAGTGCTCTCCAATCAAGGGGGCACCTTGTCACAGCTGTCCATGCTGTACTCCCCAGGACACACACACCAAGCCCTTAACCCCTCCCCATCACCTGCCCAGCACTGTCACAGACTCACAGAATGTCAAGGGGTTGGAGTGGAGCTTAGAGATCACCCAGCCCCACCCCCCTGCCCTGGGCAGGGACACCTCCCACCAGAGCAGGTTGCTCAAGGCTTCATCCAACCTGGCTGTGAACACTGCCAGGGTTGGGGCAGCCACAGCCTCCCTGGGCAACCTGGGACAGTGTCTCACCACCCTCACACGAATAAACTTCTTCCTAAGATCTAGTCTCAATTTCCCTCTTGCAATTTCTCCCCATTGCTCCTTGTCCTGTCAGTGCAGTTCCTAACCCAGAGTCCCTCTGCAGCTTCCCTGGAGCCCCTTCAGCTCCTGGCAGGTTGCTCTGAGGTCTCCACACAACCCTTCTCTTCTCCAGGCTGAAACAGGCTCCTCAAGGCTTTATCCAGCCTTGCTGTGAACACTGCCAGGGTTGGGGCATCCACACCCTCACTGGGCAACTTGTCCTCCCCTCCCTGCCACACAACCTCCCAAATATTTAGCTGTTGCTACCTTGTTTTTTCAGCTCATCCGTCAGGGTCTTGGTGAACTCGTGGCCATCCCTCAGGGTCACGAAGCAGTAGAGGCACTCGCCCTTGAGGGGGTGTGGGTGGCTCACCACCGCAGCCTCCGAGATGGCTGTGTGCTCCAGCAGGGCTGACTCCACCTCTGCAGTGCTCAGCAAGTGGCCTGGAAGCAAGGGGAGGCAGTGCTTTACACACCTGCAGGAAGAGGTCTGCAGGAGTAAAAGGCCCTAAGCTATGGGTTTAAGACCATCAGTTTAATTTGCTTAGGAGAAGACAACAGTTGGAGAGAGAAAATCGTTTCCATAGTGCTCTGAAAGCTGCCAGGTGACATCTGCACAGCGAGGCCACCTCCCCTGGTTGTTCCCCTCCCACACCTTTAGGCTTCTTTTTTTTTTAACCAGATCATGGACAGTTTACAGCCATGGGATTTAACAACACAGATTGCCAAATACTCTTGGGTTTGGCAAGAGGAGACCTGCCCACATGGTCAGCTGGAAAGTGCAGAGGAGGAAGACGCAGAGCCCAAGAACCTGCCCTGCCCTGCAGTGTTCCACCTCATCCCCATGGGGAGGTGAAACATCTCAGCACAGGCACAACTCACTCCTGCACATCTCAGCCCACCCTGGGACTGCTGTCACAGAAAGCCACAGGAAGGTGGTGAACTCCCAGTTGGTGGAGGATCAAGCAGTGCTGGTCAAATGAAAGATCAAGTCTGATCCAGAGCCAAGTACAGCAGCATCTCACAGCCAGCAGGATGTAGCTGTAGGCTCCAGCCTCCAGGAAAGGAGGGAGGGAGCAGTTAAATGCAGTATGTGGAAAATAATGGGCTGAGAAGCAGCTGAATCTCAAAGACTCAGTGAAGAGAGGTGGGAGAATGTCCACTTCCATAGACAGAGCTCTGAGCAGCCTGATCCAGCTTGGAGCTCAGCCCTCCCTGGAGCAGCAAGTTGGGTTAAGGACCACATGGTCCTGCCCAACCTCCGTGATTCCCTGTGGCTCTAAATCCTTCAGCACAGAAACACCCTGGCTGGTTACAGGAGTTCCTTCCCTCCAGTGTGCTGTCTCCAGAGAAAATGTTGCAGAAAGTCCCCAAGTCAGACTTATCTGTCCCTGACCCAGCAATTTGATCCACTTTGAGGACAGGCTGCAGGGCAGTCATGGATGCTGATCCATCCCCCACAAACCAGGTGGCATTTGTAACTAGTGTTAGAAACTGATGCAGAAGTGTTCCCCACAAGCACATTGGTCTCCACTGAAGACAAAACTCCTCCTTACCAGAAACATTCAACATGTCATCAATCCTCCCTGTGATCCAGTAATAACCATCTTTATCTCTCCTGCAACCTAAAAATAGCCAGAAAGGATAGTGTGAGGCAGCAGTGCCAACCCTCAGAGCGCCTGATAAGGGACTCTGAGGCCAGGACAGGGCAAGATCTCAACTGCTGTCCCCAGGTCCCTGTGGCCATGCGCACCCAGGCCCTCTTACCATCTCCTGTCACGTAGTAGCCAGGGAACTTCTTGAAGTATATAGTTTCAAACTGCTGGTGCTTCCCATACAGAGTGCGCATGATCCCTGGCCAGGGCTGCTTGAACACCTGGGGGTGAGAAACACACCCCTGGCTCAGTGAGAGCAAAGCCACTAACCCAGGTTTGCACCACTGTGACAGAGAAAGCCACAAGGAACCCTCAGACACTTGCTGCCCAGTGCTGATCCACTGGGAAAGGCTTGGCAAGAGAGAAGGAGCTTGGCTGAGGAGTTGTTTCTGTCCTCCTGCCTTGGCCATGTGTGCAAGTGCATTTAGTGACCAGCTGGGCAGTTTGGAAAAGCTCCCAGGGAGTTATGGCACTGGAGGGAGTTGGGACTGTTCAACCTGGAGAGGAGAAGGTTGTGTGGAGACCTCAGAGCAACCTGCCAGGAGCTGAAGGGGCTCCAGGGAAGCTGCAGAGGGACTCTGGGTTAGGAACTGCACTGACAGGACAAGGAGCAATGGGGAGAAATTGCAAGAGGGAAATTGAGACTAGATCTTAGGAAGAAGTTTATTTGTGTGAGGGTGGTGAGACACTGTCCCAGGTTGCCCAGGGAGGCTGTGGCTGCCCCAACCCTGGCAGTGAGCCAGGTTGGATGAAGCCTTGAGCAACCTGCTCTGGTGGGAGGTGTCCCTGCCCAGGGCAGGGGGTTGGGGCTGGATGAGCTCTAAAGTCCATTCCAACCCTCTAACATACCATGATACTATGAGTTCCTACCACCCAAGGAGGTTCCCTTGTGTGGAGCCAGTTAGTGAAGACAGAATCACAGATTCACTAAGGTTGGAAAAGACCTCTAAGATCATCTAGTCCAACCATTAAACCACTAGATGAGCTCTAAAGTCCATTCCAACCCTCTAACATACCATGATACTATGAGTTCCTACCACCCAAGGAGGTTCCCTTGTGTGGAGCCAGTTAGTGAAGACAGAATCACAGATTCACTAAGGTTGGAAAAGACCTCTAAGATCATCTAGTCCAACCATTAAACCACTAGCACCATGCTCACCACTAAACCATGTCCTCGAGCATCCACATGACATGTTTTTTGAACACTTCCAGGGATGGTGACTCCACCACTTCCCCGGGCAAAAAAAGATGTGTGTATGCTATCAGGATTTGCCCCTGAGCTCACAGGGAATGGACAAGGGAGGGTGGGGAAGATCAGCCCTTCCTTACCAGGTAGCCTTCTGCTTCTCCTTCCAGCTCTTCCCCCGACTCGTTCAAGATGGCAGGGACCACACCAAAGAAGGGGAATGTCTGCCATGGGGAGCAGAGAGCAAGGAGACATGGAGGTGAGCACATGCATTAAACCCCTGTGAACCAGAGGGAGTGGGAGGCAGGGCAAGGGCAGCTTTGGAGAGGCTGTGGCACATGGAGCCTGTGAACACAGCTGCACAGGGCCTGAGATTTTGGGTGCTGCTCACCACCTCCCTGCATGCACCACTGTCCCACCACCCCTCTGGCAGGCTGTAACCACGCAGCCACGGTGCAGACAGGGCCTGGCTGAGGCCCCAGGGAGCCCTCCCTGCCCCTGGGAAGGAGAACACAGTACTCACAGCAGAGCCTGGCTTCATGGGGGTGGCAGCAGGCAGGGGAGTCAGCATGTGGCCTCCCTGCAAAGAGAGGCAAAACTGAGTGAGTTTGGGCCATGCCAGGATGTCCCATAGCTGTCTGGTCTGGTCTCACTGGTCCCATCATGCTCCAGCCAGACACAGGCTGCTCAGGGCAGGTGTGGAGATGAGGTCTTGGGAAGGATATAGGAGGGAATAGGGAGCCTTTGTTTTGGCACAAAGCTTTGGAGCTGCTGGGGGAGAAAAAGAGGGAGAAGAGAGCAGGGTACAAGAGCAGACCTTGGCAGAGACCCTTTGGAGAGGGAAGTCTCCCCTTGGAGCCTGTTTGAGGTCCAGGAAAGAAAGAGAACAAGGGGAACCAACACTTGCAGACCACACTAGAGTCTCCTGGGCAGGCCAAACAACTAGTCCCCATAAAACCAAAACAACCACCATGGCAAAGAGACCTTGTAGGGAGCACAAGGGAAGGAGAGGTCCCAGGGACACCTGGGGAAGGACTCACCGTCTCTGTCTGCCAGAATGTGTCCACAATAGGACACCTCTCCTCTCCCACCACACGGTAGTACCACAGCCAGGCCTCAGGGTTGATGGGCTCACCCACAGTCCCCAGCACCTTCAGGGACTTCCTGCTGTGCCTGCAGAAAGGACAGGGCTGCCAGGGGCTCAGCAGGCCATGGAGAGCAGCAGCTGTGAGCCTGCTGCACAGCAGAGTCTGCAGGAACCCCTGGGCTCCTTAGGGCTTCCAGGCAGAGTTCAGAGCCTTCTCAGCCCTTCTCCATGGGGGACAAAAGGAGACTTGGGTCATTTTGGCATCTCCCACTTGGCTCTGCTGTGTCACAGCCAGAGCCAGTGATCCTCATGCCACTGGCACTCACTTTTTGACTGGCTCCTCCCCATACTTCATCAGCAGCCTGATGGCTGTGGGTGCTGTGTAGAACTTGGTCACCTTGTACTTGTCAATGATGTTCCACATTCTCCCGACATCTGGGTAGGTGGGGACACCTTCAAACTGAGCAAGAGACAGGGCAGTGACACAGCTGTTCCTTGCTGCTACCCACCTGCAGCACCTGCCCAAGCAGGAGGAGCTG
>NW_008678002.1:18763-25126 GCF_000695815.1 Acanthisitta chloris | reverse complement strand
CAGGGACACCAGCCCAGGTCAGGGAACCTCTCTTAGTGCTTCCTTGGGATGGATTTGGCATCACCCCACCCTAGATGTCCTAGCAGATGTTCCCTGAAGACCCCTAGCAGATGGGGCACTTGGGTGGCCACCACAGTGACACAGTCCTAGCAGCCCAAATGACCCTGCCCATGTGGTGAGAGGTCCAAACACAGTGACAGAACCACAACCCGAAGTACCAAGAACCCCAAAAAGGCCTCCTCCAACAAAACAGTGATTTTCCTGCTTGCATTTCCCTGGGGATTCTTGAGCACAGGTCTCTGACTCCCTGCTCTGTATGCAAGTTACACTGCCATGGGAGACACAGGCACAGGAGATAAACCACAGGTTGTCAAATCAGTATCAGCAATGAAAACATCACTCTCTGCTCCTGTTCCAGCTTTTGCATTACTCCAAACAGCCCTGATACACAAGGCCTGCACTTCTAAGGGAAAGAAACAGGGCAGCATTTGAAAAATTAATACACAGACTAGATCCCACATCTGCTCCTAAGCAGTCACCCATACCATCCTTGGGGAGCACCACCCTTCCTCACAGAGCCCAGGGCTCTGCACACCATCACAGAGCAGTGCAGGGATGCAGCTCAGCACCACCATCTCCACTCTCTTGGACTGAAAGCATCAGCTGCCCCCCAGCACTTACCAACACACTGGTTGCTCCGTTTGCCAGAGGTCCATAGGTGAGGTAGGAATGGCCTGTTATCCACCCAATGTCAGCTGTGCACCAGTACACATCCTCAGGTTGGTAATCAAACACATATTTAAATGAGGTGGCAGCAAAAATCATGTATCCACCCACAGTATGCAGCACACCCTGTGAGGAGGAAGCACACAACTGTCAGGGAGAGCTCTCACCTGGGCCTTCACCCTCCCAGGCCAAGCTGAGCATTGCAAAGACCATGGAGCTCAAACACAGCTGAGCAGGAACGGCCAGCACAGCCCCTTTCCCAACACCTCTGTGGCTTCTTGTCTTCCTGGAACCTTCCTAACCTCACCAGCTGAGGTGTTAGTGAAGTTCAGCACCATGGAGGGGAGCTGGAATCATACCTTGGGCTTCCCAGTGGATCCACTCGTGTAGAGGATGAAGAGTTCGTCCTCTGCGTCACACCACTCAGGCTCACACTCTGTGCTGGCACTGCTCATCAGCTCATGCCACCATGTGTCCATGGCTGGGTTCCAGGGGGTCTGGGGAAAGCAGGAGATTAGAAACAGCCTTGCCCAAAAGCAAGAGAGGAGGAATGAGGAGCATAGCCCCAACCTTGTCTCCCTCATGGGCCATGGAGGGGGATGTGCACAGCACAGCCTGCTGCAAACCATGCACCAGAGCCACAGCTCCCACTCCAGCAGCTCCTTGTCACAGCCCACAGCCACCAAGAAAACTTTTAAACATGGTCTTGCTGCAAGTCCTGAAGCAGAATGTCCAAACCACTGGTAACGGTGATGAATCCCTCTGGGCAGCAGCAACAGCCAAGAGAGGACCTGCAGCAGCAGCAGCTGCTCTGGGCTCTCCTCACACACAGGTTCCTCCTGCCCTCCAGGGCTGCCCTGAGCTGCAGTTCCACAGCAAAGCAACAAGCACAGCCACACATCCACCTGTCCTGCACACCTTGCAGGGACCCCTAAGGCAGCACTGCCCAAGACAAGCAGGAACATGGTGTGCTCACACTGCTTGGCCCTGCAGACCCAAAACAAATCCGTTCTCTGGATTTTAAGACAATTACCCTGATAAGAAGTGGCTGCTCCAATGCAGAGCCACCCAGCACTGGCTGCTCAAAGGAGCTGCTTGATGCCAGAGCTGTGACAGAGCTTGTGGCTGATGGGCAGAGGTCACCCTGAGGGTTGTGCCCACTGCCCACCTCTCCAGGGTGGCACAGTCGAGGGCAAGACCTAACTCCCCCTAACCTTCTTAGCTTTCCTCAGGGCAGTCTGGGGGCAGCTGAGCAGGCAACACTCCCCAGCTTCAGCTCAGACCTCCACTTCCCACACCTCTGTGAGGACAGGCACCTGACACAGAGCCCTGCAGCTTCCAGCTGTGGCACATCTCCTCCTCACAGCTCCCTTGGCTGGGGTGCACAGGGAGCACCCACAAGGTCACAGGGTGACTCTCGGCAGTCCTGAAGATGTTCATGTGCCATTTGGAGGCACCAGGACCCCATAGCCCAGCACACAGCCCCAGTACACATGGTGCAGGGGACACCAGCTGCTTGACAGCCTGGCACAACCACTTGGAAAGCTCTCATGGATCCCCAGGGATCCTGGCTGTACCTGAGGAAGCAGTTTCCACAATTCTGTCTCACCAGCAAGATCCAAGCAAGGCACCAGGTTAACAAGCCCAAGGCAGGCTCACACCAGCCCATCCAACAGTTGCCTCTTGCATCTCTTCTTCAAGGATTCCTCAAATTTAGCACCCAACCTCCACTGTCCCACGGAGGAGGTCAGATCCATGGCACAGCACACAGCCCCTGAGGCCAGGCCTGCCTGTTCCTGGGGTCCTGAGGCCACAGCTCCTTGGATGAGCTAGGCAGAGTCCACATGCTGTGCCTAGAGCTCCAGGTTTGCTGCCTGCAGCCTGGAAGTTGCAGGTGATCCCTGCCAGCCTCACCCCAAAGGGAAGTGCATTGCAAGAGCTGCTTTTAAAGGCAGAGAGACAAACCCTCACACAAAGGCTGACAGTGCATCCTATGGCTCTGCATTCCCCCTGGTAGCACACTGACTGCACTCAGGGGGTTAGGGCTGTGGATTTGTTTCCAGCAGCAGTTGGAGGCAATGCACTCCCCCAACCCGTGGGCACCTCTGGCAAGCTGACATGCACCTTGTTAGGAAGGCACGTGTGGCCGTGCAGTTGGAGCAGTTAGGGAGGTGGAGAGCTGGAGGGGAAGCAGAGGGGAGGTGCCAAAAAGAGGAAGGCAGTGCTGTGTGTAAATACCTTGGGATGGAGTCTCTGTGAGCTCTCAGTCTTTTTTTCCTGTTAAAAATCCACAAAGAGGGAATGAAAGTTGGCAAGGGGAGGGTCCACACTGGGGTTTGCAGGCAGGGAGCTGGAAGCCCACAGATCCAGAGGCTGGAAAACGCTCAGATCCAAGCCAGGAGATGCCCTCTGAGCAAAAGCCTGGCTGTTTCCATCACCTTCCCTGGGTACCTGAGTTTCCATCACCTTCCCTGGTACCTGCTGCCTCCACGGCAGGTCACTGAGGCCACCCCTGCACATGGCCAGCTGGGCACAGAGCTATCACACAGCCCATGGAGCATCCAAAAGCCTTACAGAAGCAAATGACATGGTAAAAATGCATCCACAAGGGAAAGAATCTATAGTTAAGTGTCTGAACAAGCAGAGCAGCCAAAGAGTAAGAGATCTCCTTCAGTTGCTCCCAGGACATTCTGCACAATAACCTCACCTCACCAACAGCAACAGATTCCCTGCAACCATCCATCCAGGGAAAGCTCACTCAGGAAGGCTGGTCTGGTCTACTTTTCCCACTCCTTTGCAGCCACTCTGCCCTCACAAGAGAAGGGTAACATGGCCAAGGTAACATGGCCAAGTTGGCAGACACTGAGCAACACCTCAATAAAATTAACACACCTAAACAAGGAAAAATAACTCCCAAAACAGAGAATCTGCTGGACTTTTTGTTCCAGGGATGTGCACAGACCATCCCTTCTGAAAACAGAGCCCACAGCTCAAATACTCCCCAAATACAACCCAGTTCTGAGCCAGCAGCAGCCTGGGGATAACCAAAATAATCTCCAAACACAGAGGGACAGCAGACACCATCACCAGACATGGAGCTGTAAGGCAGCGGAGAGAAACCTGCTCCTGAGGCAAGGAAAGGCAGCAGGTAGGTGCCAGGTACAGCAGGGCTGCACACCAGCCTCAGGAGCTCAGCAGAGAGCCACAGCTCCACAGCACCTCATCCTCCTTCCACCCCTGTCTCACCACATGCCCCTGGCCCACATCCTTTCATCTGGTTTCAGCTGAAAGGGAACGGCCCAGCCCTGACAGCTGACACAGTTCCTGTGCCAGCAGCACACAGACTGCTCTGTGCTCAGTGGATGATTACTGTCGTGTCAGGGGGCTGTGCTGAAACCACACCATAAACACAAATCTCCTGGTTTTTCTCTTCTGCTTCCACTGTCACAGCTACAGCATTGGTCTTTGCATAAAAGGGGAGATAGATATAGGGTTATGAAGCAAAAGTCCTTTACTGGGCAGAGGAAAATGGGTATCTTGTCCTTGTCCTGGTGGCATTGGAAGATGTACCCTGTTGTGCTCAGGGATCCTGTGGGCTGACAGCTAGTGTTAAGGGAAGCAGCAGGGAGAAAATCTTGGTAAGGCAAAGAAACGATTTTTCAGACAACTCACAATGCAATGACAGCAAGGAGGAGAGAAAACAGGAACAGGAGTAAGAACAGGATCATCCAGGGAATCACTGCAGTGGTTTTGCACCAACTGATTTGCTGGGTCAGGCCCACAGCAATAAAATACCCCTCTGATCCCCCCAGGAGCTTACCTGTACATCCTGGCACAGCCTTTTGAGAGGGGGAGACTTGCTGCAGGTCCCGTCCACTGCTATCTCTTCCCTCCCCAGGTGCTTCACCACAATGCACTTTTTCAAAGGGGATCCCCTGTAAAAGGCAGGAGCTATCAGACTGGGCTGTCCAGGGGCTGCACCAGCCCTTCCTGGGATTCACAGGCAGCACTGGAGGCAGAGCAGGGGCCTGAGCATATGCTGCCATGCAAACTCCAGGGAAACCATGAACTTCCAAGGACTCCAGCCGCAGGAACAGAGCTCAGAGAACAGGAATGGTCTATGCACAGCTTACTGAGGATTTATCAGGGATCATTCCTGAGGAGAAACTGGGGAACCCACAAGTGTCTCTCCCAGGCTGGGGAGATTCCTTACAAATCCCAAATTTGCCTGCCTATGATCAGGAACAAGACCTCCCGCAGCACTCAGGAGGATGAGGAGGCTGCTCCCATCCCTAGGCATGACCAGCTGACTCAGAGGGAGGAAAGGCTTCCAAAGCCAG
Source organism: Acanthisitta chloris (assembly GCF_000695815.1). NCBI lineage: Eukaryota > Metazoa > Chordata > Aves > Passeriformes > Acanthisittidae > Acanthisitta > Acanthisitta chloris. Next base: position 20,060 of record NW_008678002.1, on the reverse strand, counting down.
ATAGACATCAAGGAAAAAAGTGGGTGTTTGTCCCCTCATGAGGGCAAACACAGCCTACAAAATGCTAACAGATTGATCTTATTTCCTTTCAGCCCTGTCAGAGTACCAACAAAGTCTCCTGCAGTTAATTCCCAACTTCAGGATCACTTCTGTCCTCCCAGGCACCTACTTTTATATACATATAAACATGTTTTCAAGTTTTAAAGGCTTCTAAAGAGTCTGAATTTCTAACATACAGACTATCTGCCTTGAATTTCCATGTCTGACCTAACACACAAAGCCACATTCAGTCTTATATAAGCTACACAGATGCTGTGTCTAAGCTTGGCGAAGTCATTTCACCATGAACATTTCCCTGATGGATATAATGATTATTTCCCTTTCTGTAACATCTGATGACAGTTTGTGTCTGACTTGCAGCAGAGTCTGCCCACCTATGCAAACTTCCACTCCCATTTGTGCAGGAGCAGATTCCAGCAGCAACGGCCTTCTGAAGAGGGAATCCAAACTTACTTGTCTTTGCATTTCTGGAGAGCTTCATCTGCAATCTGTTTCAAGTTGACCAGTTTGTCCCCTCGATAAAAGGCATCTGGAAAATGGTGAGGAAAACATCAGAGGAGCTTCCCAGCCAAGGCAGCCTGGGACAGCTGGAGCAACAAGAATGGGGATAAATTGAAAGATGGGAAATTTAGATTAGGTATTAGGAAGGAGGGTGGTTTTTTTCCCTGTGACGGTGGTGAGACACTGGCCCAGGTTGCCCAGGGAGGCTGTGGCTGCCCCAACCCTGGCAGTGTTCAAAGCCAGGTTGGATGAGCCTTGAGCAACCTGCTCTGGTGGGAGGTGTCCCTGCCCAGGGCAGGGGATTGGGGCTGGGTGATCTCTAAGCTCCATTCCACCCCTTAACACACTTAGAAACAAGCAGTTCTAGGAGGACAGAGCAGAGCTCATGCACTGCAGTGAGGGAAAGCAGACAGGCAGCTGATGGGAAAGCTTTCCTAATGGACTCTTTTAGCCTAGAGAAACAGATGCCAAAAGAAATGGTGAAATTCCTTCCCTGGGAGAGGTCCCAGTTTGACCTGACAAAATCTCTTGGGAATATTCTATGGGAAACAATCCAATACTGTCAGAACATGGATTGAAGTTTAGAGGGTCCTTTCCCTGCCATGGAAATTAATAAAACACTTTCTTGTACTATTGCACAAAACAGCTGGGACATGCAGTGGACTGACGTAGCCACTGCCATGTCTTTGGTCTTTACAGGGCTGGGAGGTGCAGCAGAAATGTCCTTAAAATTGGG
>NW_008678002.1:0-18749 GCF_000695815.1 Acanthisitta chloris | reverse complement strand
GGAATGCCTCATGATACATCTTGCAAACACTTGGCTGATTTTTGAGGAACAAGAAGGATTTGGAAACACGTTATCAGCAGCTGGTGACATGATGCTTTCTAGGACAGACCAGGAGGACTGCTCAGAGGCTTCATGATGTGTTCAGAGTGGGAAGCAGGACTCAGGCAGAGCAACATGCAGTGCATCCCCCTTGGGAGACTCAGCTGAGGCACTGCCCCTTCCTCTTCCATTTCTAAGTGCATCTGGCTTTTAAAATAAAGCCCTTTCCGACAGGCACTAGCAGTGGAGATGCACAGGTGAGTGTTTTACCTGCTGTGATGAGGAGAGAACAACCACAGTCAAGGATCCGCTCGCACAGGGAGTCTGCAGAGAAACCTGCAAACTGGCAGAGATCACACAGCCAAGTCAGCAAGGACACACAAAAATCCCAACCCAAAACACCCAACAGCTGCTGTGCAGCTCACCCATGGCAAACACCACCACCAGGCACTGATGGAGAGAGTTAAAGGAGTTCATTGCACTGTTAATGGAAAGTCATTAATGATCAAAGCCAGGTTGGCTAAAGCCTTGAGCAGCCTGCTCTGGTGGGAGGTGTCCCTGCCCAAGGCAGGGGGTTGGGACTAGATGATCTCTAAGCTCCACTCCAACTCCTTACCATCCTATGATTCTATAATGCAGGGAAAACAGCTTAGTTTCCATCCATCCCATTTCAGCTCCTCTCCCCAAAACAGGAGCTGCTTCCCCCAGAGCTCAGCACCAAGAGCAATGCAAAGGGCTTGTTCCTACCACAACAGAGTGCAGAGCTCCAATCCTGGCACAGGCAAGCATGGCTATGACCAGCTCCAGGATCATGGGCATGTAGATGGAAATCCTGTCTCCTTTTTTCACACCTGTGGAGGGAAAATGAATGGGGTGTTTGTCAAAATGAACTTGTCATGTCATTAATTTCTTCCTATATCCGGTTCTTTTGATTTTAATTCTACATTTGTATAGATACAATAAAGCTGCAGCTGGAGTTAGAACTGAAGCAGCCTTGGGTTTTGCTTTTCAAGCACTATAGCTGAGAGATGACTGCAATGAACACTCTATGTTCTCCTCTACCTCCTTGAAGGAGGCAGAACTGTAACCAGCACTCACTGCTTATTGGAAAACCCCAGAGCAGGAAGTTCTGAGCATGGATTTTTTTTCCATTTTAGGGTGGTCAGGCATTGGAATACTGCCCAGGGAGGTGGTGGAGTCATCATCCCTAGAAGTGTTTAAGAGGCACCTGAACCTGGTGCTGGAAGATATGTTTTAGGGTTTAGGGGTTACAGCAGTGACAGGTTAATGGTTGGACTCATGATCTTAGAGGTCTCCTCCAACCCTGATGACTCTATGATTCTATGTACAGACATGACCAGCACTGATCAGTTTTCACCAACAGAGCCAGAGATGAATCTGTGCAGAGCAAATCATTGCAGAGCAAATGGATGAGAATTACTCAACAGACTGGCAACCACACAAAAAAATGCCTCCAATCTCCAAAGCCCTGGTCAAATGCCTTCCCAGTACCCACTGCTCCTGTTGCCTCAGCCATGTACCTTGGCTGCGGAGGACGTTGGCAAACTGACAGACTTTGTGCAGCAGCTCCTGGTATGTGATTTTCGTGGAATCTCCAGGTTCATTCCCTTCCCTGGAAAAGCAAGATAATATTTGTTACTGTACAAGCATTCCAAGGTAAGAGTGACACTGCAAACTCAGAGGTTTGGACAACATGTATGTCCTGACCTGCCCTTCCTAGCATAACCAACTCCAGAAATCCAATTCTGGACTGAAGTTCTCCACTAGTAGGAAAATTTAGTTCAAAGTCCCCAACCCTGTGTCACTACACCCGAAACTGAGTGAATGCATGAAGTGGAGATACACTGAACTTTCAGAGAGGCAAGAAGGGTCCAACAGAACCAAAGCTAAGAGTGCACACACACAAGAGCACTCCGGGATTTATGGAATGGTTCCCTCACTCCTGTGTGCTTATGACAGGTCTGCATGAAACACAGGCCAAAGTTTCAGCAGCAACATCCAATCCCAAATACCTGACACCTGATGGACTGGGATGGGATCACAGAATCAATCACAGAATCAATCAGGTTGGAAAAGACCTCTGAGATCATCAAGTCCAACCTATAATGCCAAGAGCTGTCTTATTTCCCAAGGTCACATATAAATACACCCATGTATGTTCGTTCAGTCCATGTCTGCTCTGCTTCACTCTCTTTGTGGTCCTCCATGAACCAACTCCTGCAGCCCAGCTGATGGTATTAGACACATTGATGGGAGCCAAGGGCTGCACCCTGAGACGGGACAGGAATGGCACATCCCCAGGGAAATGATTTGCTACCAAAGTAAAAACCAGCTCATTTTCATGTGACACAATGCTCCAGCCATGCAAATGAGGTGACACTCCCAATGGATCAGGAGATTAATAAGGAATTTGTTATGACTTCACTTCCAGAGAAGCAGCAGTTTCCCACACTCCAGAAAGAGGGAGACACTTCCCTATCTCTCCAAGGCAGCCAGTATAGAAGAAACACTAGTGATCCATGGAAGAATAGGGGTATCACATCACCCTTAGCTGACAGTCCCCCTGGAAAAACGTTCCCTGGAGTATGTGCAGCCAAATGAAAAGCAACACTGGTGCTGGGAGAAGCCAGGAAGCATCTCCATGCCATGTGCTCCCTTAGGACTGCAGCCAGGCTCCATGTAACTCCAGAACAGAAACCTCACTTGAACATGTCAAAGCATACACAAAATATGCATTGAATTCTAGTGAAAACTAACCACTTCCCCCAGCAACACAAAAAGCAGGAAGGCTTCTGGGATGTAGAAATGCATAACCACCCTCATTCCTCATGCAATTCTGTGCCATTCTGTGCCAGCACAACAGTGATCAAATGCTCCAAAAGCAGACATGGTCCTGGTGGAAACAACACAAGAGTTGGGGGAGCCCCACTGACACTAGCTCTGTGTAGGACAGGGGTTTCAGAGCTGATGATGACACTTGGATCAGCCCATTCAAAAGCTACTTGTGGATCTGCTGCTCACACAGAGTCACAGAGTCATTTAGGTTGGAAAAGACCTCCGAGATCACTGAGTCCAACCTATGGCCTAACACCACCACAGCAACTAGTGCCACGTCCAGTCTTTCCTTACACACCTCCAAGCTGACTTATCTCTCTTGATACCCAGTTACACTCCTGATTTCCACAGCTCTGCAATCAGGTCCATGGATACCTGCAGTGATGTGCACAGGACAGGAAATCTTCCCACCAGCGGCTCCTGAAAAGGGGATTCCCTGTTTGATCCTTTATGCAAGTCAGGCCCCTTTTAAGAGCAAAGAGGAGAGAAACAAGAATACAAAGTGTGGGAATGCAAACCAGTGCCCAGGGCACACAGCTCAGCCCTGGCATCCAGCAGTTTCCTCTCCTTTCCAATCACAGCCATGAGCATCACTTTGAGCAAAATGACATCTGAAACCATTGGATGAGGTCCCTTACAGCAGAACTCGCAGCTAGAAACGAGAAACCAGGAGATCAGAGTCTCCTTTTTGATGTTATTACTTGAGGTCAAAGATCCAAGAGCTGATTTCAATGCTGGACTGAGCAGCTGTAACTGATCTGGCTCAGGGGAAGAGCATCTGCCTCTGCTGAGTCTGGCTGCATGCTGAGTGCCTTCCCTCACCACGCAGAGGTTTTGCTTCATGCAACATCAAGGCTAGTGCTGGGCAAACCTGCTTGGGTCCAGATGTGCAGTATCACTGGGTGTGCAGCTCTGCCCCTCAGCCATAAGCCTTGCTATGGAGTAGCTCTTAAATACAATTGTTTCCAAATACAAGCTGGAGTGTTCCAGCCCACTAATCCCTCACCTGAAGACCACTGCACTGGGGTCTGCTGGGCACTGCAGGCAGGCCCCATGCAACTCAGCCCAACAGAGCAGGGAGGGAAGAGGGACATCCCTTTGCCTGGGCTCTGCTGCAGTGAAGGATCTAATTACAGCCTTTAGTGGGAGAAACACGTTATGAGGAAAGCCTAGCACAGGTTGTCCCATCTGGAAGGCTTCCCACATAAGGCAGGTAGGCAGCCCACAGCCCTGTGTGCTATCTGGGGCTGAGCAGCCAAGGGGAGACAGCAGCTAGGTCACACCAAACTGCAACTTCTCAGCTGAGCAGCCTTGGGTACCCTCTCGGGGCAAAGCTATGCTTTGGCACCCATAGGGACACACAGACCTGCCCTGAACCACCCAGGTGTGAGGCACTGCTCAGACATCCCTGTGCTTGAAAAGCACATCTCAAATTCACCAAGTCCTCCTCCTTGCCAGGCTTGGGAGGGAAATTCAGGCCAGGGAATGCACTCAGGCTTGTCCTCAAAGCCAGTGCACACAGAGCACTGCAGGAGAAACACAGAGCAAAGTCAGAGAGAAGTTAAAAGTTCTGCAAGGATTTTTTGGAGGCTTTCAAAGCCCTTTCCATTCATTGGTGTGACTGCAAGAGAGCTCCACTAGCACCAGGGGGGAAACCACAGGCTTTGGATTTTAAGAGGATCTTGTGTTTAATGGGATCTTGTGTTTAATGGGAAACAAGTCGTGTTCTTGTTTCTCCAGGACAAGTCGCCTCCTTTCACCACATCTTCCAAAGGCCTCGAGCAGTCTCTCAAGAGGCAATTTTTAAGTCTCCCTGTGTCTGAAAATAGTTTGGAGCGCCCACAGCTACACTCAGCAGGCTCCAGCAGCACTCAGACTGCTCTGTCCTCTTCTCTGGCACAAAAGCCCAGAGAATGATGTATTTTAGGCAGGGCCTGTAAAGGAATGCCCACTCGCACGCTACCGAGTGCTCCGTGCGTCACAAGGGAGTCTGTAAATTCCTGGCACCACTGTGCTGCCAGCAGCATCTTCCCTACGGCACCCATCGGACAGCAGCTTTCAGTCCTGAGCCTCTCCCATGGGCTCACTTGTCCAAATTCAATTGAAAAAGAGATAAGAATATACTAAAACCCCTTAGTGTTCTGAGAACATTAGGGCAGAGCTCACCTCCAGAGCTACAAGGTGCACTTCTGACCCTACAGAATCCATCACCCCCAAATAGATCCTTTTTTAAGAACAGGTGGTGAAAATAGTTGGCACGGCACTGCTGAGATTGCTTCTGCGTGATCTCTGCTCTAACAGCAAGGCTTCTTCTGAAAGGAAAACTCAGTTCTCAGCTCCTCAGACTTCCCAGATACATCATTAGATGAAACACACGGTGAAATATAGTTTGAGTCTGATGTTTTCTCATCTTCTTTAGACCAAGTCCTACATTTAGCAACTGTAACCCAAAATTTTACAGTATCATCTGGGTCAACGCAGGAAGAATGTACCTGAGCTTCTCAGCACTGGAGAAACCAGTGTTTTACATACTGCATGTTGTGTGCACGCCTAGCTGGAGAATGGCAATTTTTGACCTATGAAAGAAATTCTTCCCTGTGAGGGTGCTGAGGCATTGGCACAGGTTGCCCAGAGAAGCTGTGGCTGTCCCATCCCTGCAAGTGTTTAAGGGCAGGTTGGATGGACTCTAAGGTCCCTTCCAACCCAAACCAGTCTGATTCTATAGTCTGCACTTCCATTGACTAAGCAAATGGAAGTCCTTTCAACTAAACACACAGATGCACAATTGGGGACCTTCTGAGGCAGGGGAGGAAGGAAACATCATGTAGGAAACCTGAACACTTGTCAACTCCATGGCACAAACACACTTACACACTGCCTGTCTGCTCAGCTGAGCGCTTGACCTTGGAGATGCAGAGCACAGAGCTGTTTCACCTGGTTCTCATGGCTAAGCTTCCCTGTTAGAGCAATCACAGAGGTCAGCACATGATTTAGCGCTGTGCATATACTGTGTGGTAGGGAAGGTGCTTTGCAGGAGCAAGGGAAGCATTTCTGTAGAGCTCCATTAGCTCCAACATTGACCCTGTGAAGCAGTCAGGGATGCAGAGCAGCAGTGTGGCAGAGGGAAGCTGTGCCCAGATGCTCCCCTGAATATCTGCAGCAAAGCAGGTAAGAAGTTACTGTGCTCTGCCAAGCAGCAGGGCTGACCATGGGACTTTTCAAGGCACAGCTCTGCTTCAGCTGCTCCTCATGTAACCAAGCCCATCTCAGCTGTAGGGTAACAAGCAGTAGGAAGGGGCAGGAACTTCTTAACCTGCTATGGCTCAGGGGCCAAGGGGACACACACTTGCCAGAGCACCCAAATGGACCAAGCAACACTGACCCAAAACCAAAGCAGCAATGATCTTTGGGTTTCTCTCTTGCACCAGATTTCTAAAGAAAAAATATTTGCATATGCTGTTTGAGTAACAGATGACTACAATTCCCTGTGCAACCCTGCCTTGGCATTTGCATGGAGCAGCAGGAAGCATGGGTTGCATCACCGGGAATTACGGTTTTCAAGGTAATTACTGATGATAATTATGGTTTACAAGGGTTATAACACTGCTAAGAGAAACTGGTATACAGGAGAGAATGAAGAAATGAAGTCAAGCAAGTGAAGTGTTAGAAGTTTTCAAGATCTGTCAGCTCATCTGCAGATCCACACAGTCAGAAACAGAAAAATCACAGACCAAAGCAAGCTAGGGACAAAGCCAAAGCCTTTCTGACTCCTGGAAATGCTCCCACCAAGGACCAAAGGGGCTGCAGATCATTTCAGTTTCTCCTCTAAGCTCCTTAGATCACATCACTGTCTTAGTGAAGTGTTAGAAGTTTTCAAGATCTGTCAGCTCATCTGCAGATCCACACAGTCAGAAACAGAAAAATCACAGACCAAAGCAAGCTAGGGACAAAGCCAAAGCCTTTCTGACTCCTGGAAATGCTCCCACCAAGGACCAAAGGGGCTGCAGATCATTTCAGTTTCTCCTCTAAGCTCCTTAGATCACATCACTGTCTTAAGGGCATGTGTTGAATCGGATAAGGACTTTGGACAAGGGCCTGGAGTAACAGGACAAGGGGGCAGGGATAGATGGGGTATTAGGAAGAAATTCTTCCCTGTTGAGGGTGCTGAGGCATTGGCACAGGTTGCTCAGAGAAGCTGTGGCTGCTCCATCCTTGGGAGGGTTCAGGGCCAGGTTGGATGGGGCTTGGAGCAACCTGGGCTGGTGGAAGGTGTCCCTGCCCATGGCAGGGGGTGGAATGAGATGGGATTTAAGGTCCCTTCCAAACTAAACAATTCTAGGATTCTATAAATCAATAAAAGCATTAACTCAAAGTTATCAAGCACAGCTGGGGCATGGGACATCTGGAAGGTAATTGTCAGAGCACACCAAACCACCTCAAAGCCACCAGGTTTCATTCCCCAGTCAGCAGAGAATCAATGGCAGCCCATGGAGCAGTTTGGCTTAATGCAGGAAAAAAACTCCACATTTTAGCTCCTGGAAAGAACCCTTAAGAAAATATGGATTCCCAGTCTGAAAAAGGTGTTGAAAGAAGGAGATAACCCTTTCCCAAACGATGGAATGTCATGGGAAGGATTTGCACAGTGAGGAATCACAGAGAGACTCCAACAGAGCAGAGATGGGACTGTGAGAATGTCCACACTAAAACTCTGTTACCACTGAAACTAAATCATGCTTTGAGCCTAAAATGCCTCCTAGGAATGGGATCAAGCACTGCATGAGAGGCACAGGATGGAGACAGCAGGATTTCCAGCCCCTGTCCCCAGAGCAGAGCACAAGGTAAAGGAAGGAATTTTCCTGCTCACTGACAGCTCCTCACGTGCAAGGTCACTGGGGGCAGCCAGACAGGCTCATGGCTCCCTGAGCCATTCCACATCCAGAATTAGAGCAGCCAAAATGCCAGGCAGAGCTGGGATGAGCCAAGCTGCTGCCATGTGGGGAATGGGCTCACGTGTGTGCCGCATGGGCCGTGACAGCCCTGGGGTTTTCCGACGTGCGCCGGCCTCGTGCTCTGCTCCTGCTCTCAGCTGCTCACACAACTCCTGGCCCTGGCTCTGCCCCGAAACCTGCAGCCTGAAGAAGGCTCTGCCTGGAGACAGCTTGGTCATTTGGGAACAACAGCTGCCAAACCTGAAAAGAAGAGGATTTCTCCCTCCAAACCCGACTTGCTTATCACATTTGACACAGGAACAGCTCTTGAGCAACCTTTAAATTCTGTTGTTGAGAAGAGAAATTTGGTTGAAATGTGAAGTTTGGGGAGACAGCTGTGCAAAAGAATCAGAAAAGGATACCAGGAAAAAATGCTGGTATTGACATGGATTGTTCAATATGGAAATGCTCCCAAACAGACTGTCCCAGCAAAGGGGACTGCAGCAGGGTCTGACTACAGCAGGAGCCAGAGGGGCTGAGATGGATTTGCACAAAACCTTCATAAGAACATTTCCTAATAACAGGGCAGACTGCCCAACCCTGCCCATGCTAACGTCATCCATCTCCCCCCACAGTAATGCATGGCAGCAAACTCCCAAAGGAGTTCTGGGAAGGCTGACAGGGTTTTTGAGCAGCAGGTTTACCAAAAAGCTCAGTCTCTACCTTGCCTGCAGCCATGCTCCAGTCCCAATGTATTATGGCAAGGATTAAGAAAGAAGAACTTGTGTAACAATGGAGCACAGCTTGGGAGGAACTGGTGAGGTTTTCCCAGTGTGTTCAGAAATACTTGGCAGCAGGAAAAACATCCTAACAATTTAACAGCATTGCGTCCTAAAGCCATAAACTCTGAGAACTGCATTAAAACCACCCAAGGATTTTCCCCTGCAGTGCCCCCATACACATAGGTAAGACCTAACAAAGCTCTGCTCCAAATCCATCTCTGAGCCAAACCACCTCAACTCAAAGTTGATTACATACCTAGGATAAACAGGTTCCTATTGCTGTACAGACACCCAAACCAGTTGTGCCAAAGCAGGAGCCCTGTGCTCTGCAGTGTGCTGTCTCCAGCACTCCTCCTCTCCAGCCCAACTGACTCAAACACAGGCACCAGTGTGCCTGTATTTTACAAAACACCTAAAACAGAGCTTATTTCTACAGGGACACTGGACCACCATCTGCTCTTTGATCAAGGACTCAGTTTTCCAATCACCCTTCAAAAACAGCTGTATGGAAACACAGCCTACAAACACCCAACACCCTGTGTGGTTGCTAGTGTCCCACAGGGAAACCACATCCATCTTTCTGTCCTTCCTTCTCATTAAATACATTCTCAGCTCCTCTTTGTATTTGCAGCCTTTCAGAACCTGAACAAATACCAGAGGCATCTAAAGAAATAATATTTATGTTGTGCAGCCCAACCACTGTTCACTTTGACATATCCTGAGTGATCCTATAGCACAGAGCCAGATGAAGGTGGATACTGCTCCAAAAATCACTCCTGTATTTACTGACCTGCCAGAATTCCCTCTAATTTTCCCACTCATGACCAGCTATGCCCTAAAACTGACTTCAAGCCCCTTTCTTTAGGCAGTGGGATTTCTAAACATCACAACACCTAAGGGATCTAAACGATCCCTGAAGGACACAACACCTCCTGCCTTACACTGGTGGTTCATCAGCCAACATGGGCAAGGAAAGGCAGTGTGGTGGGGTTTGCACAGTAGTTTCATAGCTTCATAGTATGTGAAGGGGTTGGAATGGAGCTTAGAGATCACCCAGTCCCAACCCCCTGCCCTGGGCAGGGACACCTCCTACCAGAGCAGGTTGCTCAAGGCTTCATCCAACCTGGCTTTGGACACTGCCAGGGTTGGGGCAGCCACAGCCTCCCTGGGCAACCTGTGCCAGTGTCTCACCACCCTCACAGGGAAAACTTCTGCCTGAAACCTAATCTAAATTTCCCCATTCAATTTATCTCCATTACTACAGTCTGTGCTCACAACACTCAGGTTTCAGGGAAGAGAGGATCCACAGCAGTCAGCAGGTCTCTCTTCAAGGGAAATCTACTCTTACTTTGGCACACTGGACAGAATAAGGCAGTTTACAATCAGTCCTGACCACATGTACATACCCTGGTGATGGTGTCAGCAGCCATTCTGTGCTAAGGGGAATTCTGCTCCTCTGTGGCTTCACATCTTTCCTACTCACTTAATACTGAATAACCATCAGGTCAAGAGGATATGCATTAACTCTTAAGTATGTCCTTACTTTCTGAAGTGCTTTAAAACAACCCATGAAGAAAACTGACAGCTTTTTGCCTATTTTATTTAGAGGAAAGGTTTTTTTCCCCCCGCACATTTTAATTACTTTTTCTTAAAAGCCAAAAAGATTACATAGTGTTGCAACAGAGGTCATGTGCAAGACTCAAGTCACTGAGGTTGGCTGCCCTAACCCTGTGAGCCAAACCCACTGAATGCTGCAGAAGAATGAGAGTTTGACATGAGAAGAAACATTTGAGATGTTTATCTTCAGTAAGACTTTCAGAGGAGCATGGACTATTTTTTACCAGTCCCACAGGAGGAGAGCTAATTGCCAGCAAAACACAGCTGATTCCTTGTTTACACAATTTGCAGTCAGGCCTTGGATGAAGCTTTTCTAAGTCAAATAATCACCAAGTTGCCTGTAGCTGGGAAATGCCTCATTTTGGGAAATAACTGCAACACTGGATGGATCTTCCAGAAACACTGGAAGCCAGGCAAGATGGTTTCAATGGAGGCTCAAACAATATCCATCGAGGCTGTGATGGGAAATGAAACTTTTATTCATGTTTTGGTGGGCATTTCAACTTCATGCCCCAGAAACCTCTACAGGTGATGGCCAGGTGTCACCTGCTGGACTAGCATCTAAGGAACATCCCTTAGAAGATGTCAGTGATAATAGGAATGAAAAACATGCTTCAGTGCCACAGAATGAATCAGAACAGTTTGGGTTGGAAGAGACCTTAAAGACCATCTCACTCCATGGGCAGGGACACCTTCCACCAGCCCAGGTTGCTCCAAGCCCCATCCAACCTGGCCTGGAACACTCCCAGGGATGGGGCAGCCACAGGGCACAATCAGGTATGAAAAGTAGCCAGGAAGGTCCTCAATTTCCTTGAGGGATTTCCCTAAAGAAGGGAAGTGACATCTGCAAAAATGATGAGTTTTGCATTCATGGAAAACTGTCAGAGCTCAGGATTTCTTATCACATTTCCAACATGCAAAAATGCCAACAGAGAACTGAAACTCAGCTTCAAGAGATCTTGTGAAAGCACTGGCAATGGATATTACAGCCCAACAGCTCTGGGCAGAGAGCACACCAAGCACAACAAATGCAACTACCCACAGGGAAAATGCCACCCTTGGAACAAGCACCACTCACACCTCTTTTGGCAAAGCCTGATCATTTTGTCCCCTACTTGGAGCAGGTCTCATCCACATGGGTGAGAGTCCTTGTCCACTGCTGCTCCATTCACACCAGGGTGCCAAGGGAGAACACACAAGCCATTCACACAGCTAAAATAATCAAGTTTTCTAGTCCAGTGAGCAAACTGAAGGCTCTGATCTTCCACGTCCTGAGTCTGTACAGGAGTTCACCATTTTCTCTGTCCATGAACTCCATTTATCCACACCAAGTGTCAACTCTTCTGCCAATATCTGCACTATGCCAATATTGCACAACCACTGTGCCCCTCCCAGCAGTAACCTAGTATTCGTAAAACATACCAAGTTGCCTGTAATACCTGCTAGAATGACAAGATTGAAGTTTCACAGAGTGAGAAATTCCAGCTGCTATTGTCTGTGCACACACCCCCCTCCTATACCCTCAGGTAGTTATTGTGCAACCAAACATCCAGAGCCATGCAGAAAGGCAGCTTTGGACAGGGGATAAAATGACATTTTTGGGTAGGGCTGGATGCAGAAATTTGTGGAAAATTATTAAATCCCTTGTGCTTAATCAAGACATCCAGAGCCTCTGCCAGAGCAATGAGAAGCGTGAGGAAAAGTACTAAATAAGATCATCAAAGGCACCACAGGTGTCATTTGCACCTCAGCACTTCTTTGTGTTCAACAGCAGCTCAGCCAAGAGCCTCTTAGACTAAACCAAAATACCCTGCTGGGTCTGAACCAGGGGCTGGTGCTCTGTCTCCAGCAGCAGCAGCAGGAGATGCTGTTTATGGAGGCCACGTGTGCCTGAGTACCATCAGTAGTTCTGTTTCACTGGTCCTGCAAACTGACGACTAAAAGAGAGGATGCAAAGGGCAAGGCTAAACCAGCTCCATAAAAACACTCTTCTTCCTTTCACAGTTCAATTACCCTCTTGAACAACCTCACACTCCAGCACTGCCAGCAGCTCCTCCACCTCTCCCAGCAGCCTGCACTGCTCCATGCACACACCGACCCTGTTCCACTGGACCACTAGGGAAGCAAGTGGGATTTACTGGTTCCCAGGACCCTCCCCATTGTCCTCTCTAGGCACAGAGCTGGCAACCTCCCAGCCCTTGGCACAGCAGCCCCTTGCAGCACCACCAGAATACCCTGGCCAGCAGCTTTGCAATTCCACATCCAAGTTCCTGCCCTCCTCTGGGGCACATGCCATCTAATCCTGGGCACTTACGGACATCCAGCTTGTTTAGCTGGTAAACACTTCCTGGATACTCCCTTGTATTTATATAGATGGATACTGTATCCCTGCCAGCAGCAGCTACCAAAGGTTTCTGAGCAAAAGGCTGGGAACAAACAGATCCAACACAACCCAAATGAAAGCTGCTCCCCTGATTCGAGGCAGCTGAGCTGCTCTCCCAAGCAGGACAGCTTAAACAACTCCTCTCCTCGGTGCTGTGCCATGAAGGAACCACACAAGTGCTGCCTGAGTGCCTTCTTCCTTAACACATTGGACTTAACAGAGGAGAAAAGTCCCAGCCTGCTATAGGAGCAGGTTTATGGGTGATTTGAGCTCAGTAAAAGCTACTTCCAGTGAAAATCTTCAATAACGCAGAACACTCTACCAAGGAGGCACAAGTCCAGGGGTGCTTCTGAAGGGGCAAAACCACAGGAGACCACTGGCACCTTGTAATCAAGTAGTCTCCAACCTTTATGCCTGTCTCCTTTCTTCATTGCACTGCAGAGCAGAACAGCACAAGGTTGAGAGGATTTGCCATCTCCCTTCTCCTGCCCTGCAGCCTGTGATGGAAAAGCCTCTGCAGGGCAGGAATGGGGCCTGAGATCTCCAACACATCAAACCAATTGTCCTTCCCAGGACCTCCTGGGATCCCCAGCAAGTGTACCTGACTGAGATGAGACAAGTTCTGCTTCCAAGTCACCCCTGGAATGGAAAAGCAATTTCAAGTGACTCTGTGGATGCCAACTGCCTGAGCACCACAGTGGTCAACCCCCTGACTCACAGCATCCAGGAAAGCACAGCACACACACAGGAAGCCCACAGGGCAGTTCCTGCCTGAAGAAGGTATTTTGCTGCTCTCACATGTTTAGTTCTCTTTGGCAACACTGCTCACTTGATAACTATCTCAGAGATCTACTAGTCCTGAAGAGAACAGAGGACGCAGCACACGAGTACAAGCCACTAAGAGAAACAGCTGGGACAAGTGAACCTTGAGGCATGACAGGAGAACACTGGTGGATGCCAGGTCTCAATACACACATATAGCCCTTGGAAACAAGTTTCAGAACATGATCCCTGCATTTCCCAGCCCCTCAGCCAAACTGAGAACCTCTAAACCCTTAAGCAGGCATCAGCATGCTGCCCCGGGGCAGCACTGTCTTCACAGCTCATCTGCAACCAAACCCACAGAGTACAATCAGAGCAGCTACATGAAATCAGTTCGTTCTGAACCCAGCATGACCTTGCTCTAAACAGACCACAGCTGAAGCTGGAGATTCCATCCACCTCTGGAGAAATGCCAGGGAGTTACACCTGAGAACAAGCTATGAGTCCCTCCTGTCCCACTTTGTACTTCTGTATGGGCACCCAAAGAGCAGCTGATTGCACTACTGTCACAGCACTAACCATACTGCCTGGGGAATGTCCAGAACTGGGAGAGGAAGAATTCCAAGGAAGTCAGGAAAGCACATCAGTTGGGTTTTTCTGAGCTGCTACACCAGTCCCTTTACTCCTTGTTTTAATACATGCTTCTACTGATGCTGCCCACCACTCTCCCTCTTGCTCTACCCACACAGCTCAGACAGAGAGAGCCCGATGACACAGAGATTTCTCGTTGGGAGGGATGAGACATGCTACTCTAAAGCATTCAGGCAGATGCAGCCAGTCTGTAAACCCCTCCCAGGCTGGCTGATTTCACAGAGCCCACCACAAGACAGCTACACTTCCTGTGATGGAAACTACAACTATTACTGCCCTTGAAGAGGGTACAAGATTTACAGCTTAATAAAATACTAAAACATTCAATGTAATTTATTACCTACTTCAGGTGCACCTAATCTGCCTGACTTCCAGAAGCAGAGCAGTCCAGAGATGTTTCCAAAATAATTAATATCTGCCAAGACCACCAATCTATCACTCAGCATGCACAACAGGGAGATGGCCCCAGAGGGTGTTTGGGCACTGAACAGCTCCCCAGGGTAGTGGTCACAGCCCCAAGCCTGAAAGAGCTCAAGGAGAGTTTGGCCAATGCTCTCAGGCCCATGGTGCATTGTTGGGGTGTCCTGTGCAGAGCCAAGAGTTGGATTGGATGATCCTTGTGGGTCCCTTCCAACTCAGAATATTCTGTGACATGGATTGCTGAGGATGCACCCCAGAAAGCCTCTCTGATTTTCAGGGCTGAGCAGGGCCACCCCTTTTCCCATGGAGAATCCCCACCAGGAAAGGAGCTATGCTGAGCCTGGGCAGTGCTGTGGACATGAACCAAACCAGGCACATGCCTGCAAGTGTGGCTCAGTAAAAGCAACCTTCCCAGCGGTGAATTTTGTTCTTTAAACAAACTGTGTGATTTAGGGACATGCTTTCATCACCAAAACATGTTGAAAGAGGCTGTATCAGTGGAAGGGTAACAAGCCATCCAGGAAGTTACCAAAGAAGAGTCAGTTTGGGACACTCAAAAGTCCTGAAGCCAAGTGCAGCAGAGCCAGGTGCATCACACAGAAGACGGCTAGAGCCAAGCACTTGGAAAGGCTGGATACTCTCAGCCAACATCCTCAGTCCTGTGCATATGACAGATCTGTGGGTTGGTTTGTTTGTTTCTTTTAAAAACACGTTCTATAATTGTAGGGTTGTTTCTTGTAAGAAAGTTTAATTGGGAAAAAATCCCACAGCTACAAGCCCCTAAATCCTTTATTACATTTAAAAAGGACATAATATAAAGAAACCCAAACCAAACAAACCACACCTTCTCAATTATATTTGCATGTCCTGTTTGTTCTAGGCCCAGAATGGGAACTATAGGCAGTTATTGTATTGTTTAAACAAAGCTCCAGTAAACTCTGGCAACCTTTCCTATCTTTATTGCTCCTTTCTAGGTGTGTTATGTCATTTGCCAGTATAAGAAAGGAGAGAATTAATCCAGCCTCCCAAAGATGGCAGAAACTAGCAGCACCCTATTAGCTCACACACACCTTGGCTACAGGAGGTTACAACAGTGTGTAAAGCTCTACCTCCTGTCCCTGCCCCCTGGTCCCACCAGGCACCAGCAGCACTGCCACTGGAGTGACTGGTTTGAGAAAGTGTACACACACAACAGGCTTCACTCGGGTGCCTTCACACCCTGGGGTCTAACCAGAGAGTTTTGCAATAGGTGTTGTTCTTTTTTGACTTCCCACCTGGTTACATTTTTACCTCCACAGCTGCCCACGCTGAAGTTTATATGAAATAATTAACAGACCCTTCAGCCCAGAACTAAGGCCTACCCAAGTGACACAGGCATGAAGGAATACTGTGCTCCTGCCTCAATGAACCACCCACAACAAAGTCCTCAGCACTACTGCAAGTCCCCTCAGTGTCCCAGGAGTCCCATTTTGCCTGCAAGGCCCATGAAAGCCACTGTAGATACCTACACCTAACCACTGTAACTGACCTCAGCCTTTCCACACAATTATGAAAGATTTCACTTCTGAGAGCAGCACTTTATCAGAAGCATTTCCTGGAGCTTCTCTTCCTTTTTTTTAGGCCACATCAGCAATACCAAGCAGAGAAAGAGGAATCAAAAGCAGCAGTAAGAGAAATACTTCTAACGTTCATAAGCAACTGCCAAGAGGGAAAATCCAAGTTGTTTCCTACCAACTCAGGGTGGTCATTTGGAACTACACAGTCCTAACAGCACTATGAGGACAACACCACGACAGCAAACGTCACCTATGTACAAGTTGTGCAGCATGAAACATGTACTGCCCTTTGTGCTGAAAATGCAATTCCATGTGGCTTGGGATTAGACCCTGAGTGGAGCCAATATGGGCAGTCCTGGTCTCTGGTGGTGCAGAAACCTTCAGAGCAGCTCGGCCACAACAAATCCAGGTGAACTGCTTGCTCCTTCCAAGCCATGCAAGACTGGGGACAGGCACAGTGAGCAGCTGTGAGCTGTGTCAGGACACATCACTTCTCGGAGACACTCAGCAATGCCTCCAAACATTATTCACCTTTTCCCTAATTTCTCCTCTCTGAAAGCAAAGCAATGGTCCTGCATCTTTTCAAAGCTCTCAGAGCTGGGCAGTGCCCCCTACCCTGGTATAAACTCAGCACCTTTTCCCATCCAGCAGGCTATGGACTTTCTCAGAAGCAAGTAAGTGGCTAAAGTATTTAAACAAGATATCCAAGTTTTTCAAGGAATCCTCTTTGGCTTTCAGAGACTTCCATTCCTTTTTTGACCTTTCATACAGTGTGACAAGTCTCAAGTGTTTCAGGGAAACAGGCTTGTTCCAAAGTGTTAAACACAAGATGTGAGAGCACAAGCTGACAGCAATTACATTTTGTTTGGAAGCGAAGCACATGCCCAGAGAGGAGTAATTTCACAAGTTGCAGCCCTCAGCCCCAGTTCCTTGAGACCTGAGTGCCACCGGCTCACAGGTCAGCACCACACACCGAGTCCAGTGTGCCTTTTCCATCCCTCCCACTGGCATTCCCAGCTGACAGCTCCACACCCAGTGCCAGGTCACTTGTGACAGAACCACTCTAGGAGAGTTTATCCCAAAACAGTCAGGGAAAACTGTCTGCTAAGGAGGGAGACCTTATTTTCCAGCACTGTGAACACCACAACTGACAGACACACACCATTTTAATGTTCACTCCAAGTTCTGCTCAGCAACACAAATACCTCCACAAATAACTAGAATAACTAACAAGGAAAATCTTCACCAAGCCCAAATTAAAGCTGTAGGCTGCTGCCTGCTGTCACCCAAAGATTGATGTGCAAGAAGAACAATGATCTTTGTCCCTCCACAAGCCCAGCACAAGGCCAGTGTTGGCTGCCAAATGGCTGTGTTTGCTGGCACACCTTTACCTGAATGAGTTTACAAAGGAGTTCTCATTCAGAAGTTGCAGTCATGTTATATAGGAGCAGGTTAGAGAACATATTTAACTAGCAGGGAAGTAAACACTTTCCAGCATTTCCCCTATGCCTTATCAATCTGATTATTTGCTAGGCAATGTGTGTAATTCCTTTGCTGAAGTGGCAGCACTACAGAGAGAAGCTTCAGTTTGAATCCAGTCCTACAGCCAGAGCCACACTGGTATAACCATGTCCCAGTCACCTTCACACCAGGTGACTGGGGGGAACCTTCAGCACTTAGAGCATCTGATATTTTTACTGCAATAACCGTAAGGCTTCTCCAGTTGCTCTGCTATAGAGACTCACCATATCCCAGTGAGTTACTGCATCCCTAACAACACTTAATTCTGCTTCTGCACTGCCACATGCAGTTATACCCCTGCAACATAACTGCTAGTTCAAGGGAAGCAGCAACATGCACAGGAGAGCCAGGCATGGCTCACTCTGGGGACACAGCTGAGCTAGTTCAGCATTACTTCTGGAGCTCACACATCACCAGCAATACCTACTTTGCATCAATAGGAAAATCAGGTTTCACATGGCTTTTAACACTAGTAACTACCCTGGTAAAAACAATGCAAACAAACTTCAGATAGGGCTGGAAGCTGATTTTTCTTCCCAAAGGTAGAGAAGCCAGTCCTAGTGAAAGCACCACAGTCTTAAACATGTTCAAGCGCAAGGAATCCATGTATAAGCTCAGGTATGAGGAAAACCTTTCTGCCACAAGAGAGGCAACTTGCCGGACACAAAACATAAACAAGGGAGATATTGGGGTTTATTAGCTTTCAGATGTTAGCTGTTCCTCATCCCATCCATGTCTACCTCCTCCACCAGGGCATTGTGGCACCTGCCTCCCTTCCATCTCAGGGCTCTTGGCCTTCAGCAGGTACAGCTGCAGAGGCAGAGCTGGGAGTCAGGCGCTCCCCACTGCTATGCTGAGCACTTCAGTGCATCCCAGGAAGGGCAGAGACACTCCACAGCACAGCTCTTCCCAAGGACACCGGCAGCAAGCACCTGCCCTACCTATCTAAAGATTAAACCCTCTCCAGCGTTTTCAGTCACCCTGGTAGAAGTCGACACTGCCTGTACACTCTCACATGGCATTTACACACCTTCCGCGCCAGAATAAAAACCGACTTTTACCAGTAAAAAGCAACTTTGTCCCCGAGCTTCTTCTCGCTGACATTTCTATCCAGGAGGTTGTAGCAGATGTTGGTAGTCGCCCCTTTCATCCATTCCACGAAGATCTTCCCTTTAGTCACGTCGAAGTTGTACCGCAGGAAGGGTCCCGTGTGCTGCCTCTTCCAGTAGAACTC
>NW_008678001.1:2191-2458 GCF_000695815.1 Acanthisitta chloris | reverse complement strand
GGGTGCTGAACCCACCATGCTCCCCTCTACCCTCCATCCACCCCCTCCACCAGATGCCTGAGTCCCCTGGGGGTGTGAGTTTGGGGTGCTGAGCCCCCCCCAACACCTGTGTCTCCTGGATGTGTGTGTGTTTTGGGGTGCTGAGCCCCTCAAGCCCTCCCCCCCCCGGGGGTGCTGTCCCCTCAGGAGCGGGAGCTGGTGCGGACGTTCGGGATCCCGGAGCGGGCACTGCTGGCCTACACGCGGGCGCTGGAGCAGCACTACCAC
>NW_008678001.1:1077-2155 GCF_000695815.1 Acanthisitta chloris | reverse complement strand
CGTCCTGCAGTCCACACACGTGCTGCTGGCCACCCCAGCCCTTGACGTGAGTGCTACGAGCACTCCACAGGGCAGGGGAAGCCCCAGGGGGCTGGGAGCACCTGTTGTAGGGACCCATCATGGGGTGGGGGACACACAGCAGGGACCTGTCCTGGGTCGATGGGTGGGATTTTTTGGGTGGTGGGACCCAGAGATCCACTGCAGGGGACACATCATGGGGTGTGGGGACCCATAACAGGGTGAGAGGGTCTCCACTGAGTTTTGGAATGGAGGGGTTGATGCATGTTCCACCCCACCAGGCTGTGTTCACGGACCTGGAGGTCCTGGCTGCCCTCTTTGCCGCTGCCATCCACGACGTTGACCACCCTGGCGTGTCCAACCAGTTCCTCATCAACACCAGTGAGTGCATACACTTGACATACGTGTGCCATCCCACACAGGTGTGGTCCTTCCACACTCCTGATCTCATGGGCACACACCATCCTGCATGCGTCCTGTGAGTGTGAGCTGCCTCCTGTGCATGTGTCATCCTGCACATATGTTGTCCTGCATGTGTGTTGTCCTGCACACATGGCATCCATCACACACATGTCACTTTGCACATGCAGCATCTTGCACTGTGCACACAGGACACGTGCACTGTCTTGCACCCCTACCCTGGGGGCCCCTCCCCTCCCTCTGTGTGTCCCTCCCCATGTCCTGGGGGGGTGAGGAGGGTCCCCCAGCCTGTGACTCCCTTGATCCCCCAGACTCGGAGCTGGCACTGCTGTACAACGACGAGTCCGTGCTGGAGAATCACCACTTGGCTGTCGGCTTCAAGCTGCTCCAGGAGAGGAATTGTGACATCTTTCAGAACCTGTCGCGGCGGCAGCGCCAGGCCCTGCGCCAGATGGTCATCGACATGGTCAGCCCCCCCAGAACCCCCCTAAAATGGGGGGAATCACCCCTGACCCTCTCTGACCCCTCCCTCAGGCCCCACACCAGATGGTCATCAATGTGGTCAACCTCCCAGAACTGCCCTAACCCCCCAAAATGGGGGGAAACACCCCTGACCCCTGCACCAGATGGTCATCAATGT
>NW_008678001.1:628-908 GCF_000695815.1 Acanthisitta chloris | reverse complement strand
AACTACACCGACCGGATCCAGGTGAGGGGAGAGGGCCCTAAACGGGGCTGGGGGGTTCTCAGGGAGGGTCCTGGGGAGTCAGGAGGTCCCCAGGGGGTCTTGAGGTCTCCAGGGGTGTCCCAGAGGGTCTAGGGGGTCCCCAAGAGGGTCTTGGAGTCTCCAGAGGGATCCAGGGTGGTTGGGGAGTCCTAGAGGGATCCTTCTTCTAGTCCTGGGGGTTCAGGTGAGTTGTCAGGGGGTTGTGCGGGAATCTGGGAGTGCTCAGGGGGTCCTGGGAACT
>NW_008678001.1:0-605 GCF_000695815.1 Acanthisitta chloris | reverse complement strand
AGGTGAGTTGTCAGGGGGTTGTGAGGGAATCTGGGAGTGCTCAGGGGGTCCTGGGAAATTCCTGCGGGGTCTAGGGGGTCCCAAATGAGTCCGGAGGGACCTGGAGGGGTCCCCAAACAATCTCAGGGGAGTCTGAAGGGTCCTAGTGGTGTTTGGGAGTCCCCAGGGGTTGACAGTGAACATTGGTGACACCTGGGCAGGTGTTGAGGAACATGGTGCACTGTGCCGACCTGAGCAACCCCACGAAGCCGCTGGAGCTGTACCGGCAGTGGACGGAGAGGATCATGGAGGAGTTCTTCCGGCAGGGAGACAGGGAACGGGAGCGCGGCATGGAGATCAGCCCCATGTGCGACAAGCACAGCGCCTCTGTGGAGAAGTCACAGGTGTGGGGACACCTGGGGGCGTGGGAGGACATGTGGGACATGGGGACACCAACATGGGAACATGGCACATGGGACACCCCCGTGCCACCACTGTGTCCCCACTTGGACATCCCATGGGGTTAGGAACACCCCAGTGTCCTCAACTGGGGTCCCGTGGGGACAAGGACCTCCCTTGCCACCCTGATGTCCTCAGCTGGGTGTCCTCCAGGTTCAGGGACCCCC
>NW_008678000.1:0-210 GCF_000695815.1 Acanthisitta chloris | reverse complement strand
CGTTAAAAAGCGGGTGGGGGAACGCAACCTCGCCCACCATGCCAGGGGAGATTCCGTGCCTCAGTTTCCCTCTCTGCGAGAGACCCCCAGGCACAGGAGGTGATCCTGCAACCTCAGCCCTGAGTCAGGTGAGGAGTCCGGTCAGTAAAATCCCATCCTGAGGTGGGGGAGTCACAGCTGCCCATCCAGCCCCCCGGCACAGGTGCTGCT
>NW_008677999.1:47244-57488 GCF_000695815.1 Acanthisitta chloris | reverse complement strand
AACGAGGTGAACGGATGGTAAGGCCCCGCGGGGCTCTGCCCGCCGCTTCCCCCGCGCGGCGCGGGGAGCTGGGAAGGAGGGGAAGGTGGATGCGCTGCTCGGTGTGAGCTGGGTCTGCTCCCGCTCGCAGCTGGGTCAAACACGGTCCCCATCGCTCCTCTGCGCTGTCTGCTGCTTCTCCGAGTCACTTCAGAGTGGGTTTGGTTGTTGTTTTTTTATTATTTTTTTTTTTTTCTGTAAGAGCGCCCTGGGAACCCTGACACAGCAGAACACAAACCTGGGCTTTTGTGTCTAAGCAGAAATATTTATGGTTAACTCCTAAATCCAGTGTGAAAATGACTTTCCCCTCTCTAGCAGGCGTCTGGGAGGCTGTTTCAGTGATGTATACAAACACTTTGGTTTTGACGTCTCAGTCAGATCCACCTGAGGACACTAAAGCCAAGACTGATCTGTTACAGACACTTGTAGAAGTGAAACTCTATACATGAACACACAGATGTCGTTTGAAGGAGAATTTGGAGGGACTGCTCAGGCATTGACTGTTCTCCCTAAGTTCTATTCAAACGGTGAGACACTGGCACAGGTTGCCCAGGGAGGGAGTAGATGCCCCAACCCTGGCAGTGTTCAAAGCCAGGTTAGATAAAGCCCTAAGCAACTTGCTGTGGTGGGAAATGTCCCTGCCCAGGGCAGGGGGTTGGAACTACATAGTCTCTAAGGTCCATTCTAACCCCTAAAATTCTATGATTCAATGGATTCAGCCTGTATTTGTTGTGCTGTATTGTGCTTGAAGTTAAAAATTTAGTAAAAAGAGGGAGTGGCAGTGTTCAAAGCCAGGTTAGATAAAGCCCTAAGCAACTTGCTGTGGTGGGAAATGTCCCTGCCCAGGGCAGGGGGTTGGAACTACATAGTCTCTAAGGTCCATTCTAACCCCTAAAATTCTATGATTCAATGGATTCAGCCTGTATTTGTTGTGCTGTATTGTGCTTGAAGTTAAAAATTTAGTAAAAAGAGGGAGTGTGACTCTTTACACAGGCAGACAGTGGGGGAACAGAACAGTTTTAAACTGAAAGAGGAGAGATATAGATTAGATGTAAGGAAGAAATTATTCTCTGTGAGGGTGGTGAGGCACTGGCACAGGTTGCCCAGAAAAGCTGTGGCTGCCCCATCCCTGGAAGAGTTCAAGGCCAAGTTGGATGGGACTTGGAGTAACCTGGTCCAGTGGGAGGTGTCCCTGCCTGGGGCAGGGGCTGGAATGAGATGAGCTTTAAGGTCCCTCCCAACCCAAGGAGTTCTCTGACATTATAATTAAAAATAGGAAGAGCAAAGTTAGGCAAGGAGCTAGACTTTTAAAGGTGAAAGTTTGATCAGCAGTTGTGAGAAGTGTGGGACACTTGCAACTTGAGGTTCAAAAAAAAGTTTCTATTTATCTCTGCTTAATTTAATTCTGAAAAAAAATAACTTGGAGAAGGGCTGAGTGTGTTCATTTTGCTGAAGAATTTCAAAATGCAAAAGCTGGAGAAAGGTCAAACAACCACAAGAACCTGAGATAGGGAAGAATAATACAACTGTATAGTGAGTTATCACATTTGAGTTTAAGTCCTTAATACCAAGCACTAAATAAGCTCAGTAGCTTTTAGGATGTTTCCTTACTATGTCTCTAGTCAGCAACAAAAACATAGAAAAGTGATTAGTTCTGTGCATCAGTTACAGATTGCAGAAGACTAACTGTCTGCAGATCAAAGCTGGGGAAGTGCTGGGGCAGCAAACAGCAACTGGGCAAAGAACTGTGCTTAGAAACTATGCTTACAATATTTTAAACATCCTTTACTTGCCAAAAGGTGCAAGTCCTTGTGCTGACAGCATTAATTAAAGAGTAAAAATAGTCTCCTAGAGAAGTATCCCTAATAGATAATATATACACACACATAGGTATTTTAAGTACAGCTGATTCTTTCAAAGCATACACAAACCTTCTTCTATTTATTTTTCCAGAAAAAGCAGCCTAAGAAACAACAGAAAGATTCTGAACTAAAAATACTGCTGTAGTAACTTGGTATCAAAAGCATTAGAGTGAGGGGAAAAAAACATCAGCAGGTACCACTGCAGCCTCCAAATCTAGTGCACGTTCCCAAGGAAGTTTGCAGTTTAAACCTATTTTGTTAGACATGAATTAGGTGTTGCTGTGCTCACAAGCAGCGAGAATGAGTGGAAATGAGTCTGCCATAATTCAGGGTTTGACACAGTCCATGTTTTCCGTGTGCAGGACCTGTTTGCACTGGGCCTGTAAGCGGAACCACGCGGCAGTGGTGGCTTACCTGCTGCACGCCGGCGCCGACAAGGACATCCTGACCAAGAAAGGAGAGAGGCCAGCCCAGTTAACATCCAAGAGAGAGATCAGGAAGATGTTGGGAGGTAACCTAGTGACTGTGCCATTTGGTTGTAGTAAAAGGCTGTTCAAAGCATGTATGCTCCAATCTTTAATTTGCATGAGAAGATAGTGTGTTTGGATTTTAGTACTATGACTTCATTTCTAGAGTGTTTACTTCTTAAGAAAACAAAGTTTAAGAAAAGAGAATTCCAGCAAATTCCATACCCAGCAAGCCAAACTTTTCTAAACACTGAAAAATTAGATAAACTGTATTTTGAAGCCTGCCATGTGGCAGACAGATGGAGCTTCCTCTTTTCGAAAGGGCAACAGGAGAAAAATCTCTTGAAATTGTAGGAAAGTCTTGTATGAGCAGCACCTAATTTTCCTGATGTTCTGTGTTGAACAAATTGAAAATTAGCAGCCCAAATAAACAGCTCATTTGAAGACATCCTACAGCACCTTCATCTTGTTTTTTAGCTGCTGGAGGTGATAAGTAATTTGAAATGTGGTCGATTAACAACCTCTTCCCTCTCCTTTGTATTCCCGTGTCTGGTTTTGTTTTCATTGTTGTCTCCCAGCTGTTGCATTGGTAATGCTGCAGCTCTCCCAGTACTGCATGTTCTCTTCCCTTTATCCCCTGCCTTAATACCAAACAACATACTACCCTTTGTTTTTCCTTTCCTGATACATTATGGAGATGTCACCATTATACCACCAGAGACTGTGTTACAACACTGCTATGGATTAAACCAAACCAAACCAAGAGTACTGCAGTGTTTAGAAGGAATTAGCACCCCCAGAATTACTAGAATCAGACTCAGTTCACTATCTGGCAACATTTGAGTGTGGTTCTGTTTACTGTAGAACAAAAGGTGCAGTGCTTCTTGATTCATCTTTTAACCTGTGATGCTTTCAACCCTCCACTCCCCATAATAATATTAGTAGCAATTATAATAACCATAATAAAGAAATAAACCCAAAGCTCTCAGTGCAATAGCAATGCTTCCTTTTTTTACCCCCAGATCAGTCTTGGAGAATGTTGTTTTGTTTGTTTTACAGTGGAAGATGATGAACTCCCAGACTTAAAGCAAGATTCAGATCTGCCAATCATCCCCAATTATCTGGCTAACCCACCTTTCCCTTACGTTTATAACACCACGAGTAGCAGTATTCCAGATCCTGCTGTGAATGGGAGTCTCTCCCACTTGGATCCACATGACACTGACTCCCCATCCGTACCTGACACAGAGACTTACCGACGTGCACCGTTACAGCACGGGAGTGCTGCTCCCGAGGGGGCTGCTAATGGGGACATGCCACCACTGCCTCGAGGGGCTGCTGTGCCACCACTCTCCAATCCTGTCCTCCAGAGAGCTCCTGTTTACCAGGGATCAGTGTCTTGGAGCAGAAGTCCCTCTTCGCCAGCAGGATCTAACCAGTCCATTCCCCAGCAGGAGAACGGCTCCTGTGTGGGGCCTGTGCCAGCCTTTCAGCCTGTTTTCTTCACAGGAGCTTTTCCACTCAATATGCAAGGTAACAGCAGAAGTCTCCTCTGGTTTGGTCTTAGATCTTCTGTAACCTTGGGCAGTACAGACTAATCAGGGTCACAGCACTTCCTGAGATTTTCAGGTTCCCATGCTTAGGCATTCAGGAAATATTTAGAGGGAGTGAAAGAGGCAGATATCCTGTTTCTGCTGGAACTGTGATTAAAATATTGATGAAAACATTTGCTGTTCGTCTCAATTGCTGTGAAAGCATAGAGACACCAGGGTAATCCAATTATCTGAACAGCATAGTCCAGGCTGCAAATACAGAATGTGAATATACAGCCCATGAGCTCAGGAGAACCTCACCCAGGTCAGCCTACACCTGAGTTTCGAGCTGAACTGTTCTGGGATCTGCCAGTTCTGCAGGGAAACTTTCCCTGCCCAGAGAAGGGAAATCTGAAATTCCAGTTTCAGTTCAGAATTCCATTCTTGAAATAGAAGGCATTCTGATGCCATGGGTTAGCAATGAGGAGTTAACTGATGGCCAAAAGAGTCAGGAAAACCAATCAAAGCAATCTTGGATTGCTCAGGAAATTGATAAGCAGCATAAGCTGCTGTTGAATTAGCTGAAATCCAGCAAGGTGAGTATTCATGAAGAGATTCAGATGTGCACACACACACTGCATTAGACTGGTAATGATTTTCATAGAGGTTGATGAAAATCATCCTAATGAAAACTGTGGTTATACAATTCCAGTTATTTGCTTTCCAAGGATTCCTGTATTGTTACAGATGACACAAACAAGGTAAATAGACTATGAAAATGTTTGGAAGTCAGCCTAGAGATGAGTTTCCAATTCCTTTATAAATCTGCCTTTGTATATGTCCCTTTTTATTTCTAATAGAACTGGTGCTTAAAGTTAGAATACAAAACCCTAATCTTAGAGAAAATGACTTCATTGAAATTGAACTGGACAGACAAGAACTGACCTATAAGGAACTGCTCCGAGTGAGTTGCCGGGAGCTGGGAGTGAACCCTGAGCACGTACAGAAGATCAGAAAATTACCAAATACAATGTTAAGAAAGGTAAGAAATCCACATTTTGAAGTGCAGAAACTTATTAAAAACCAAAGATTTCTAGCTTACCATTATAAAGGAATAATTTGTTGGTCACCTGCATAGACCCAGGTTGGAACAACAACACCCAGAATAAAAATTACCCAGAATAAAACAACACCCAGAACAAAAAACTTCTAACACGCAGCAGTTGTTTGGGTTTTTTTAAAAGTTGCTCCAATCTTCTTGATCATTCCTTTCCATAACCATTCGGTGTTGAACCCAATTAATATCTGATTTTATGACCACATTGTAAAATTCAGTGTGATACCACACCACTGTGAGCTGCCATCAGCATTTTAGAGACCTGCAGTACTCAACCACGCTCTGTGAGCTCAGTAGGATACAGTCCTTGCACAGAAAGGAGTTTCAAAATTATTCTGAGTAACTATCTTTACTTCAGTGACATTTAGCTGTGCAGCCAGCAGAAAAGGGACCTGCTGACCTGTTTTCCCGACTCACCACTGACCTTTCTTTCACTCTCAAATCCTCATAGAGCATTGTTGGCGTCATTCATGGGGCAAATCTGATTAGGACTAGATAATAGAGTTCAACCTGCTGTATCTTCACTGACTGTAGGATGCCATACTCTGTGTTAGTCAAGAAAAACATAAGCAATTTTGTCACTTGCCAACTTTGGTTATTGTTGAAAGAAGTTTTTATTTCCGGCTCTAATCACTTCAGGCTCTCTGGTAGGTCTGCAGGACACTTACTGTTCCTTGAGGTGACACAAACCTAATTCTGTGTTGTGCTGTTAGCAGCAGAGCTCAAAGCAGGGGGCTCAGAGCTGGCCTTGGTGGGTCACTCTGGAGGAAGCTGTATGCAGGACTACCTTGGGTAGATGCAAGAATCAATTCATGAACTTCTCAGAATTACCAAGAGGGAAAAAAAAGGAGTCGGGTGGCATGCAGTAGGACTTGACAAGTGTAATTCCACTAATCATTTGCAC
The DNA here is from genome assembly GCF_000695815.1 of Acanthisitta chloris. Lineage (NCBI taxonomy): Eukaryota > Metazoa > Chordata > Aves > Passeriformes > Acanthisittidae > Acanthisitta > Acanthisitta chloris. Next base: position 51,567 of record NW_008677999.1, on the reverse strand, counting down.
TCAGTGTCAGTGTTGCATTCCATCTAAAAATAGACTGCAGTGAGTAGCTGAATAGGATCCCAGAATAACTATAAGATGCAACAGGATGTCTTGCTTTCAGTTCACTGTAAAGATTTATCACACTTATGGATAAATACACACCTTCTGTTAGTATGAGCTTATTATTTTAACTTACCTCTCCAAAATCAACAGGCACTATCACCTAACTGCTTATTGTATTTATTTAAAGGACAAAGATGTTGCAAGGCTACAGGATTTCCAAGAACTGGAACTTGTTCTAACAGTAAGCGACAAAAACTTACTTTTCAGAGTCCCAACACTTTCTGAACAGAGTGGCTATAACAAGAAGGCATCAGAACTTACATACTGATTGCTTAAGGAATCAAACAAGATTGGTTTCTCTCATTTTAAAATTAAGTTAGAAATACAATAAGGGCTAATGATGTGAAAAAGATCTATTTTGTTAACCTTGATATAAACTCAAGTGTTTATGCACAGTTACAGCTTCTAGTTAATCCTAGAGTAGTGAGTCTGGTATGAAAGTAACTTGATGCAAAGGAAGTATTGGTAGAACTGTTAATGGAACACTCTTCCTTACGAAAAGATAATCTTGAAATACTGCAGAGTTAGCAGCTCTCAGGGAAAGGCTTACCTTAAGCTGTTCTAATCATTCATTTGCTATAAAATAGCAGAGGAACTCAAGCTAAAGAACCTGCCATGAAGCCCATTTAATATTTGTACTGACTCCATTACCATTAACGTTCCCTTTTTAGATCATGTTTATTAAGTCATATCGTAAAAGGAAAAAAATCAGAAGGGTTTAAATCTGTGGGAGAAGCACAAAACTATGTCTAGTTCAAATACTATCAAGTGACTTATTACCTGTGATTTCTTAATCCCTGTTTACACTTTTCCCTATTTCTCAGGTTGAAACCAAAAGTGTTAGGAATTATCCAAATAATAAATATGCTCTCAACCAAAATCCCTTTCATTGTTGTCTGTCAATATATATAGCACTGACATGTGCAATTTGAAATACTATTTTTGTTACTGTATTAACATTTCTGCAATGCTGCTTTAATTTCCCCTTCTAAAAGCACAAAAAGTGTCATTTTATTTTCCTTTTGCCTCTACATTCCTGAGAAGATTGCATCTTGAACCTTTAAAAGTTGCCTGTGTGAAAAGAAACCAGTGAAATCCCCAGGGTTTTCTGGAATGATACTAAAACTTGATGTTCCTATGCAATATATTTTGGTTTTTTCCCTATAACTTATGTTTACCCATGTTGTTTACTGAAAAAAAAAATCACCTACAGTTACTTATAATTCAGAATTTGACTACTTTGCTGTGAAATTCTGGAATAAAGGATTGAAAAGTACTTAAGAGCTGGATTTTATCCTATTTTTTTTTAGGATTGTAGTATTTTCTCAGTCACTTGCATTTGACGAAGAGTTCTGCTCTGGTAGCCTAAGTGAAAAGTATGTGCTACACATTAGATGAGTGGACTAAAGTATGAGATGTAAACCAGGCAAACAAAGTACCAAACTGCACTGAATTTTCCTGTTTCTTCATCTTCCCCCTCCCTCCCTCCGTTTCTTTGGAAACTGCAGCAACCAAAGGGATTTATCTTTGTTTTGTCTAAGAGTTTGGAGCCTGAGTTGGCTGTAGTGTCTGTGAGCCTGATAGCAGTGGTGTGCTGAGCTGGGAGCCAGCCAGGAGAGCTGGAGGCCAGAGCTGTGTTGGAAGCTGCTCCAGCTGACTCTCTCTGACTGCAGCCAGGTACCACACTCCAGCTGACTCTCTCTGACTGCAGCCGGGTACCACCTAAGCCTCGAGCCCTTTCTCTGAGGCTGCTGCAGGTAGAGGAGTTGGTCCTTCCCCGCAGTCAGAGCAGCCTCCTGTATTACAGCAAGTGCAAGGGGAACTGCACACAAATTGGTCTGTGCTCACTTTGTGCTCTGGGAGAAGCTTCAGTAGGAGGGACTGAGCACACAAGAGGGAGCCCGTGCCCAATGTGCCTTCGGTCAGGTGGCCACTGCTCACCTGCCAGCACAGATCCTTGTGCAAACACCTACATTTCCCTCTGTGCCAGAAGCTCAGTCCCCTAAGGTGAATACAGAACATTTAATCACAACAAAATATCCTCTTCTGCAAAGTGCTGGAGGTCAAACATGGTCCAAATCCTTGGCAATATCTGTGGGGTTTGTTTTGCAGATTGCTGGTAGAATATTAATTTCTGTGTAACAGAATAATGAAATCATTGCTCCTTGCAGCACTCTGGCTGTTGTCTTCTCCCTGGCACATGGCTCAGGAGCTGTCTGAACACCCAAATCCAGGCAGGTATGAGGGTTAACCAGTCAGACCCACTGCAAAAAGCTCAGCTCTAGGATCAATGATCTTGCACAGATGCTGATCCCTATCTATGCATTCCCAGGAATATTTTTATACCTTATGCAGTTCATACACTGAGGATACTATTAACACTCCCCAATCTGACCAGTGTATAACCACTACATTCTGTATGTGATAAATAATTCATTACTTTGTGCTCTGCTCTATGAAATGTTAATGGCTAATGAATGCTTGGCTGCAGATTCGTGTTTCTATTTAAGAAGTCTAATTTGTAAGAATTAATAAATTATTATTTTTGTCTTCTCAAAGCTTCTTACGTGCTTTACTTATGGTAAAACATAGGAACTTTGTCTTGTTGGGTAGGTTTCTGCAGTGCTTCAGGTAGGAAGCAAACAACTAAAGCAAAAGAGGTTCTAGCAGGTTCTAGCAGCCAAATGCTGTTTGAACACTCCTCCTTTCATCTCAGGAGACCTGGTTATCAATAATGAAGTAGATATTTATTTCCACAAAACAAATCACACATTATTTCAGGTGATTAAGTGCTGAATGAGATAACCTAAGTACACACCTGCTCAGCATTGCACATTCAGCTTGAGAGAATTACTCATAGTGACTTCATACCAAAGAGAGATACAGCAAAACTCTGGTACTTCTGTGCCAATCATGTTCTTACAGGCTTGTGTCGAGGCTACTGAACTGGAAAAAATGGTGTGGTTAATGGTTTATATGAAACCATTTGTAGGCTTAGTTTTAAATACAAGTTCTTATGCTGAACAGGAATTTTATAATGCCAAAGTTGCCCTGGGCAGGGATCTCAAAGGTCCTGGGTTAGCTTGGAAGCTACAACATTCAGTTCCCTTGTCCTGGGGGAAATATTGAAAGGAATGGATTGGAAGCACTCAGAGGTTACACATCATTTCACTATTACTCAGCTGACTCACAGCTTAACTGGGCCTGTCTTTCCACTTCAAAACCAATGAATCCTTTTGTAGAAAACACACAAACCAGGTGCATTTTGTACCATGAATATAATTTACTAATTACAAACCTGAATGCAGTACATATTGCCCTGTGGTACATACATTTTCTTGGCAGAATGTTTGGCATTCTTTGGGGAAAAAAGAAAAAAGGCACATAATAAAATATTTTATGTATATAGAAAATATTAAAAAATATAAAATTCACTTTCTGGTCCTTGTAATCGTAAAATACTTTGTTCACATATCACAAGTTGAGTCTACTACAAAAACTGTTTTGTAAATTACAGTACATTCACAAGTCACTTTTGTGGCAAGTCAGTATGTTAAAAAAAACACTATCCCCAAACTTCTTTTCATGCCAGTCCAGCATCTTTGGCCATACTGTAGAAAATACCCTTTGCTGCTATAAGATTTGCAGGTGTGTCGAATTCAGCTATGGTTCCACTGTCTAGAACAAGAACCCTGTGCAAAACAAAAGATGGTGGTGGGGGAAGATGTGTCAGAGAATTCCTTGCAAGAAATGTGATACCTGTTTGTTTTTATCACAAAGCAAACTGCTCTAATCTTTGCCTCACCTTTCTTTTCCTCAATTACTTTCACATGTTAAAACACAACAGATGATAAATGTTCTCCTTGAGCTGCTGTTTGACTAAAAAAAGGTACAGGGCAGTCACTATCTCCCTGGGGCAATAGAGGGGAAAGGTGTCATAGTGGTAGTTCTGGAATTGAAAATACAGTTCCAGAAAGCCAAGGAGATAAAAGCTCATGATGTGTACTAATATACTTTAAAGTCATTACCATGACATGCTGTTAGTGAAAAAGTTGTAGCAGCTGCTGGTTCAACAAGGCTCTGTGAGCTTGCTGACAGGGCCAGCAGTGCACTTGGGCAATGTCCCCTGCACAGCTCTGGTTACTGAATATAGAACCTGTTTCTCATGCCAACAGAGGCAATGCCAGGACTGGATATTCCAAGATTATATGGCTTAAACAT
>NW_008677999.1:39925-47220 GCF_000695815.1 Acanthisitta chloris | reverse complement strand
GTGCCTATCTAGAGACAACCAGACCCTTCAAGTGCTGCTTCACACCCCCATCAGCCTCCCAACCACACACCATCGAGAGACTTTACCTTGTGTAGTCCATAATTGTGTTGAGCCTGTGTGCAATGGTCAGCACTGTGCAGTCCTCAAACTGGGTCCGAATTGTCATCTGGATGAGATCATCCGTCTCCAGGTCGATCGCTGCGGTCGCTTCGTCCAGGATCAGGATCCTGGTCTTGCGCAGGAGTGCCCTGGCCAGGCAGACGAGCTGTCTTTGGCCAACACTGCAAGCACAGAGAGGCTGTCACCACCAAGGCCCTGCTGCCAACAGGTCCCCACTGCTCACAATCACTCCTGCTGGAGCAGGTTACTCATCATGTAAGGTTACCCCAAAACCCCCAAAATATTTAGCAAGCAGCCTAGTCTGTCAGCCCTAGAGCTAACACATACAGGTTGCAGCATGCCAACACTGAGTGCTGTGTTCATGTACTGCCTGACCCAGTGCTGGCAGAGCCACCAAATTCCCCTTTTAGCCCTGTGACAAAAGCCAGGGCAACTACTGATGACAGTGCTCTATCCTAAGCTTTCAGAAACACAGTTCTAACAACACTGAACACATGCAAACTAGGGGAAAATATAGAAAAAAATAATAAAAAGGAAAAAAAAGTGTTATGAGGCTGCAAGTCCTTTCTACCATAAAAACCCCACAACATATACATACACCTGGGCAGCCCAGACCTCCTCCCCTGCCACAAACACACCCCTGACAGAGCCTCTGAGTGTCTCTGCAGGATGAGGAAGGAGCTGAACATTCATCACAGACATAATCTGGTGACACCACAGCCTCAGAAGCCAATGAAGCATATCAAAACACAGCATTTTACCATCCCCAGTCATGTCTTCATGGGTCTTCCAAATATAAAGTAAATTATACATTGCTAAATTGTCAGTTAGGCAGAGGACTCTTCATACACAACTGTGAACAGCTGTATATGTCATCATGGCATTTCTTAGCAAACCATGTTTAAGGGACTGCCTATCCCTAATACCCTGTCATCCTGAGACTTTTCTTTACTGGTAAGATGGGATTTTGATTTGGGAGAAATCCTTCCCCAGAAGCAAAGAAGAATCAGATCATTTGTGGCAGAGGCAGAACAGGAAGCAAATGTTTGAACCTTAGTGGCTTTCTTGGAACAGGAATAAGTGGCTGAATCATTTTGGACACAACAGCCTATGGTGTCACCCACTGTCACAGCTGAATGACAGCTCAGTGTATGTTCTAGTCCAAGAATTCCTTACCTCAGATTCTCTCCACCCTCTGAGCATTCATAGTCCAGCATGGATGGCTGACTGCTGACAAACCTCTTCAAATGAGACAGTTCCAGAGCTTTCCATATTTCCTCATCGGAGTACTTATTAAATGGATCCAGGTTCATCCTCAGTGTTCCAGAAAAGAGAACAGGATCCTGGATATAAAAGCAGCTTTCATCAGACAAGTGCTTTAGCTGGTTTAAGTCTCATAGAATCATAGCATTATATGATAGAAGTATAGATCCTATGAGTTACTGCTTTGAGGTCTCCACTGCACTGCAGGTTAAGCCACCTCCCAAACCCATCCACTCTGAAAACACATTACATTATACACACTTCAAACTCAACTTCCAGCTGTAAACATGGTTTACTCTAAATCCTGTTTTATCACCCAGCATCAGCTTATAAGGTGGCAGGACAGGACCACTTAAGAGTATAAATAATTTGTTTTTCTGAAGCAATTTCTGAGTGTAACACAGCATTTCTCCATGTAGATAAACCATTATTTATGGTTTGTTAAGCTGTTAGAGATTCTTCCTTTATTGTGGCCCACTGAAACAGTACCTGAGGAATAATTGTTAGCCTCGATCGAAGGTCATGGAGACCAATTTCCGAAATTTTCACGCCATCAATTTTAATTTCTCCTTTTACAGCTTCCAGGATCCTGAAGAGACAGAGCGTCATGGACGACTTCCCTGCTCCGGTTCTGCCAACAATTCCAATCTACAACAAATTGCAGGTTTAACAACAAAGCATATGGTTAAGAAGAAAACAAAACCCAGCCAAAACCAACCCCAACCAACCCCTCAAGACTCCTCAAAGAGGTTTGACACAATACCTGAACCTAAGAAAGAATGTACCCTCCTTCCCTGGAAACCCTGGGTCACACAGCGTAATGTGCTTATTGCCACTCCCGTAATTGGAGTGATAGTCCATATAAATATGTACACAGGCCTAGAGCCATCCTAGAAAACTTTGAGTGGTTAGCTGAAGCACCCACATTAGTCCAGCCACTCAAGGACAAGAAATAAAGGCTTTTTGGAGGGTCATTCATGCTTCATGCTAAGCATGTGTATCCCCATGCCAGAAGGTGCTGCCATCCTGTCTGCTTGGAATAATGGTAATTCTCATCTCTTTTAATACCAGCCTGTTCAGGGAAGGACTTTCCCATGCTCTGTCACTACCAGGCAAAACCCAGAACTTTCTGTTGAAGCATGATGAAACGAATCTCCCAGAACAAAGGCAATTTCCTGATTAAGGAAGCAAAGAATGTCATTTCTTTCCATGCCAAAAATTTCACAGGGAAAGTCAGAGAGCAGAAAAAGCTGGAATTCCTTCTCCCATCTGCACTGCTTCAGAAAAGTGTTCTTGTCACTGAATTTTTGTCACTTGTGTTGGTGCCTCCTACACAGTGTACAGGAGCCTGTTGCCAAGTGAACTGGGAAAGTCCAGAAAATCCCATGCTTCCAGCCTGGAGGATGCTGGCACACTGACAGCACAGTTGTCACTGCTGGCTCCTGCAATGCCAGCTGGGGTAGGTCTCCAGCACAGGGGTCAGTGTGCTTGTAACAACCTCCTCTACTCCCTGGTTGACACTGTAGGTGCAGAGCAGATTTCTAGCACAGACATCCAGCTGGAACTCACCTTTTCCCCACCGTGCACTTGAAGGTTTAGACCCTTCAACACCAGATCCAGGCCCTTCCTGTACCTCACTGAATAATTCACAAACTCCAGCTCTCCCTTGGATGGCCAGTCTTCTGGGGGACTCTTGCCCTCAATAATCCAAGGAGCCTAAGGAAAACAGAAGTTGGAAATGCCTCATAGAGGTTAGAGGAAAAATGACAAACTCAGATACAAACATATCTGATAAATCAAATCTCTGTTATCAAATACACTTATAATAATGGAGGGAAAAACATGGGTTCCTAAGTAGCCACCTATTTTTGTCTTTCTTGTGAAGTTTACAGGAAAAGGTCTGAGCACAGAGGGCTGAATCCTCAATGGATATAGTTTTTTTTCTCATTAACGATTTCCTGCCAACTCAAGCTCTGGTTTATAACATGTATCATGCAACTTGTCTAACTTCTTTATAGCTTCCAGAGTAAATACTTGATCTCCAGAACCACACACTGCAGCTCTCCACAGATCCTCCATTTCCTAATTCTTACTATGTACACAGGCCTGACAAACCTCAGTGTGTCCAGAAAGCAGCAGCTTTCCTGGCACAGCTCCAGCTGCCACCTTCAAAAGTCTTTGGCAATGGAGGTAGAGGATTGGATGCTTTTCTTGGATTAGCAGTACAGTGTTCCTAGAGATGTTCTTCTCCCATGGGAGATGAGGACTGATTAAGCTGATTAAATAGAAATACTCTTGCAAACATGTGCATAGCCTGGTAATTGTAGTGCAGCTGAGCTCACTAGCAGGATCACGGCACCAGCCATGCAGGTAAGACTGTGCATCAAACACTTCAAACCCAAAGGGACCAATACTCTGATGTGAAACTTATCTCCTGTGTTATAGCCACGCACAGCAGCAGCAAATGAGATGCTAAGCACAGGCTGCATGACAGCAATAATAATTTGGAGCTGTGATAGCATAAATTACAGTTCAGAGCGTGACATTTGTTCAGGTTAAATGATAACTCTCAGAGCAGGAACTGTCTCTCAAGAGTCTGAAGAAAGACCAGGGAAATGTGTGCACTAAAATTTCACCATGTTTGTTGCTTGAGGCTTGGCAACAGACCTCTGTTTCAGTTTCTGAATACTCTTTTATTCTTTCCACAGCCACAATGTTAGTTTCCAGTTCAGAAGTCATTCGGACCATCCAATTCAGAGACAAGGTCACCTTGGAGAAGACAAGGAACAAAATATCACCCACAGAGGGACAACAGATACAATAATAACAACAGCAGCAGACTCTGTTATGAAGACATGAATTCACACGAATATTATAAATTAAATAATACCTTTGCCTTGATGTTAATGCAGTTAATGGGACAACAAGTCTACAGATTATCAAGTGCTCACAAGAAGAAGCATATGCCTCCCATGGTGATTTATTATTTCCTTATTAACTTCAGCTTTAACAAGCACTTAAATTATTGCTAATATATCCTTCTCATCTACTAAAACCTAACCCACCAAGGAACAGAAAGCTGTAACACATACCTGCAACGCATAAGACACCGACAGTCCTACCAGACCAGCATTCAGGCTGTTTCTACCAATCACAGCAAAAAGGGCAGCAAAAAGGACAATACAGTTCCCCACAAACTCAACTCGAATGCCCAACCACCTGGAGAAAAAGGCAGATGTAAGCAGAGAGGTAAGTGGCTGCTTGGACCAGTTTTGCAAACAGGATTATCTAAGTGGAATTATGATGTGTCTTTTACCTGTTCGATACTATCCCAGGGTAGTAACTCTTCTGATTTTCGTCCACCTTCAGGTCACTGATGTCTACAAAGGCCTTCACTCTCCTGTAGGCTCTGATGACACTGGCCCCTGATACTGTCTCTGAGAAGTGAGAGTAGATGGGAGATCTGCTCACGGACTCCAAGCGCTTCAGCTGGCGAGAGGTCGCGACGTAGAATCGCTGCCGTTTTGGGGAGAGAATTGAAGGCCACATAAAATACTTTCTCTTTTAGTTAATTTGTTAGGTTAAGGATTTAAAGGAGATTGCTACTAATGCACTTCAACTCTCTGAAATATCTCCTATATTTAAGAAGAATTTCATGGAAGTTATCTTTGCATCACTCCGTAACAAAGCACCGAGTAACTGCAATTTCTATGGACTCCAAGTTGAATTTACCTATGCTCCTGTAAACTTAGCTAATATAACCTAACAAAATGAATCCATTTATAGGAGCCTCATTTTCCATGAAAACAAAACATGCATTTGCACCTCCATTATCAGGTCTCTCTTTACAATCTATAAAATAAGCTTCATTTTTGCTCAGAACTCAATAAAATTGATGCTTTCTATTTTCAACATTTTAACTCCTCACCACCCTAAAAACTTGTCAGTATGTCAAATATACACACACTTTGGTATATTGATGTGCACTGCAGCTCTGTCTCTAGCAGTAGGCTTATTTTTTCATACTTAAAAGCTAAAACAGGTTATGCCTATTTATTTCATGGCCACATGTCACAGGACATTAATTTTTCTGAGGGAAGAAAATAATGTTGTGTTTACATAAACATAGTTACTTCAGATATTTCAATTTTCCTAAAAAGAAAAGGAATTAATAAGGTTACAGTGGTAGTCAGATATTTTTCCAGTTACCTGAACAAGGAAGTAGAGAATTGCCAGTGGAACTATAACCACAGCGAAGAGAGGAGTACTCGCTATGATGACAATCATCGTCGATAAGGAGGTGAAGAAGGTCCCAAGGAACATCAGGATGGTCGGTGGGATGACTTCATCAATCACATAGATGTCCTTGGAGAAGCGGTTGATGATGCGGCCGGTGGGGGTGGTGTCGTAGAAGGACTGAGGGGTGTGAAATTTGTTCTCCAGCAGCGCCGTGTGGAGCGCCCGGGCGGCGTTGATGCCTCCCATGGCCAGAGTGAAGGAGCAGATCAGCACTATGAGGCCTGATGGGTGAAGAGGAGACGTGTTAACCCGTGAGCATGATGTTCCTGATTCACAGCTCCTTGACTCTTGGCAGTTTCTGTTGGGCTGGAAGCTATTTCTGCTTTACTATATACCCTGTCTGCCCTTCTCTTACCAAGCACATTAGCACTACGACACTGCAGTCACTGCTGCCTATGACAGAGGAACATCCTGTAGGATTTTGCCATGCTGTCCACATAAAACAGACACACAACCATCCTCCCTCTGCTTTCCACAAGCATCCTTAAAGTCCTAGTGCTACAACATCACCCCAGCCCTTCTGCACCTCAGTTTTCATGTCTTCTCTTCAACTTACCTCTCTGAAGCTCAACCCTCTCCAAGTGCTTTACAACAAAATTAAGTGTTGGGATGAGCTCAGACTTTGTAGCTCCAGGTTACATTACGTCTCTTGCTTAGGAGAGGATTTGGGGGGCCGTTTTCATAAAATTATGGAACAGTTTGGGTTGGGGTGGATCTTAAAAATCATCTAGTTTCACCCTCCCTGCCATGGGCAGGGACACCTTCCACTAGACCAGGTTGTTGCAATCCTCATCCAACCTGGCCTGGAACACTTCCAGGAATGGGGCAGCTACAGCTTCATCGGGCAACCTGTGCCAGTGTCTCACCACCCTACAGTGAAGATTTCCTTCCTAATATATGATCTAAGCCTACCTTCCTTTTGGAGCACTAGCAACTGGTGCCATGCCTTTCCCACCTAATACCCTTTTCCTAAACATTGAGACATCATGATTTTATCAGCTCTCACCTTGCAAGAGGCCCAAGGCAGCATAGACTCCGATTCTCATGCCTGTGTTGTGCTGAGTCCCATTTATCACCGGCTCGTTGGTCCAGTCACTGAGCCACACGTTGGCCCCGATGGCAGCAGCATTTTGACAGCAATATAGGAGACATATCACTAAAGAAATGGCAGGACCAACAGCCTTCATGTATTGCCAGAACACTGTTAGCTTTACCTGCAAAACCACACACCAAAGCTGGTTTGTACAACTCACACAAGCAGAAGTGAAGAGAGAATTAAGAGGAAAAGAAATTCTTTGTCAGAGGAAGTGCTGAGTTCAAAACTGCCCAAACTCTAACACATCACAGAGAACAGCTCATCTGCCTGAGCTCCACAGCAGGGTGATGGCTTTTGAAACAAGTCAGAAACACTTCTGGAATACTGTGTGCAATTCTGGTGTCCTCAACATACGAAGGACATGGAACTGTTGCAGCAAGTGCAGAGGAGGCCACAAAGTTGCTAAGAGGACAGGAGCATCTCCCCTGTGAGGACAGGCTGAGGGAGTTGGGGCTGTTCAGCCTGGAGAAGAGAAGATTGTGTGGAGACCTCAGAGCAACTTTTCAATATCTGAAGG
>NW_008677999.1:15463-39758 GCF_000695815.1 Acanthisitta chloris | reverse complement strand
TTCAAGACCAGGCTGGATGAGCCTTGAGCAATCTGATCTAGTGAGGAGGTGTCCCTGCCCAGGGCAGAGGGTTGAGACTAGATGGATGATCTGTAAGATCCATTCCAACTCTTAAATTCTATGATTCTATGAAATACTCTTTTCCTCCATGTTGAGGAACTGTATTTCATTAAGTTTGTGAGGGTTTAGTTTTTAAGACTATGCCTGAGGGGGAGAAAAAAAAAAAGGAAAGAAAAGAGGCTGATCAAATAGCAGCAAATGATGGGTAGCAAGGACAGGAGCCAAGTTTTTCAGGCAGAGGAAGAAACTTGGCAGGCATATTGCACTCAGGACTACTTTAAATGGCCTATTTAAGGAAAAGTGCTGAATATGTCTCCATCCTGTGTCTTTACAGTAACTTAAATGAGGTACCAAATGTTAGTGCACCCCAACAGGAACATAAACAGCTGATGCTTGTGGCAAGAAGTAAAGGTGCTGTCTCTAAGGTAGTGCAAAAAAGGCAGAGAAGCAAAAAGAGACAAACTCAGGTCAAAACTCTCTAAAAAAAGCATAAGGAAGAATAGTTAAAAAAACCCGAGTGTTGGTGATTAGGGAATTTTAAGCTAGAATAATCTGCAGAAAAAGTTAATTACTTGTCTGTGCCATGGACCATGAACATCACACTAAACAGGACACACTGAGCCTTCTGAAGTGGAGGGAAGGGCCTTCCTTTAACCAAAACTCTCTGTTCCTCTTCCATCTGCTGCTCTTCTCTGTCCTTTTCTTTTACTTTTACAGTCTCATCTTTTTTTCCTTCTCTTCTTTTATCCCTGTTCCCATTTCACTACCTGGCCCTGCTCAGGAAAAATACAGCCCCCTTTGTACCTACAAGCACAAAATGCTCCCAGAGCTGGGGTTGCAGGTAGTTAGGTAGAACAGACCTGCTGGCACCCAGCAGGGAGCTGGCTCACCTCACCCACTGCTGCAGCTGGACTCAGCAGCAGCCAAGAGTTTATAACCCAAGAGTGCTGAAAGCTCTGCAAGGCAAAGGCAGAGCTGATGGAGCACAGGGCTCTGCAGTATCAGGTGACTGTGGCAGGAGCTGCAAAGGATTTGTTCTTTTTTTTCTACTGTCATCTTTTTTTTCCCTATGTATATAGCTCTTGCTAGGTGCCAAAACCTCTGCCAAAATCTCCAATTTGAATGATCAGTGGCCACCAGATTAAGGCCTAAAGCCTGCAGTGGTGATTTATACAACACATTTAACAGAACTGGATCAAATGTTAAAATAAAAATGATTTTTTCAAACAGTAACACAAAAAAAAAAGGAGCAAAAGGGAGAGGGAATCAAACCATACCGTGCCTGTTTCAGTGGTTTCAGCCTGAATAAGTTTCTCGTTAGCATTTTTTCTTGGCAGAGGAGGCTCTGTTGGCTTCTTCTCACACACTCTTCGTTTCGTTGACATTTTGTTGGGACATTCTCCTGCCTCAGAAGATACTACACTAAGTTGCCTAGTTAAAACAAAAGAGTCATTAGGAGAAAAAAGGCATATTGAGGCAGTGCTAAGGCAAGAGTGGGATGCAGTAGATTGGATTTATTCCCAGCGTTTCTGCTGAATTTCCATGCCAGGCTCACTCATAGCTGTGGGTGCTTGTACCACCCCTCTGAATGTTCAGTGATGCCCAAAATACAGTGTCCTAAGAAAGGTTGTGGCTCTTTGGGAAAGGTCTTTGGAGACTTCACGGCAAGGCAGAGATTTCAAGCAAACCCGTGAGCTTCTCTGTTTTCACAACAACTGTCTGGACAACATCTACAGTTATGCATATGAAAACTTTTAAAGATTTCCAAGATTCCCAATGGAAAGGTGCAATGCAAAGGGTTTATTTATCATGCAACTTGCAGCAGCTTAGTGTCGTGTGGGTAAATCCACATAGCAGTGTTACCTGAGAACCAGGTTCAGTTCAGATTAAAAAGAAGATTGCAGGAAGAGATGTTTGATCTTCTTCGCATGTTCTTTCAGTTTATTTTCAAAAGGACACTAAACCCATTTATTTGTAAGAGGAAACTCAAGCCCAGACGGAGAAGCAATATGTGACTAACATCTAAAAGATGTTTTTCACCCCAGACAGACTCGAAACACATGGGCCTCATGTTTACCTAAGGAACTGTTTGCGGACCTCGTTCGTCACGGGTTCGTTATCTGCCAGATCAGTGTGGATGCTGAGGGTGTCCTCAGCCAGCAGGACTTCTTCCTCCTCCAGGACTGCAAGACAAGACCAGAGCTCAACTTTTCTGCTGAATAAAGAAAAAGGTGGCTATACAAAGCAAGAGCCATGAAAAACAATGCCACAGCAGGGAAATCATAGTGCATAAACTCCCCCCTAGTTTTGCTTATATCCCTTCTGTGCATCACTTCTCCTAACAAAATTGCTAAGATCTGGTGAGGCAGATTGGCTGCCAAATGCATTTACACCACATTCCTTTAGCACATCAGAATGTCAGGCAATAGTGTTAAGAGTTATTTCTAGCTAAATTGACTTCTAGGGCATGTTCTAGGGATGATTTTGGGCTGGGAGAATCACGTCAGGAACTCCTGCAAACCTCTGCTGCTGCTAGATGCCATTATGTTCCTCCCTGTGTGGCAGTGCTGCAATCAAAGAGTGTGGGAACACTGTCACATTTACCAAAATGCTTTAATCTTGTATCATTTTGTCAGAATCAAACCAAGCTGAAAAGTAACGCAAGATTAAGATGTCATTTGAACTTTGCTACATGGAAAAAACCAACCACCTATAAAGAGAAAAACCACCAGACTCTGGGTAGCCCCTTTGATAGCAAGCCCAGTTTGTTCTTGGCTACTCCTGAGCTTGACTTTGCTAATTGTAAAATGAATTCCCAAGTTTAAAATACTTTCTAACATGAAATTTGCTTTTTTTTTTCTCTAGGACAAATCACATGAAATTTTCAAAGTAATTTGCAAAAACATTTCTCAGTCACACAGACCTGGCCATAGACAATAATTTTCACAGTACTGCAGAAAGGCAAATGCCAGGTTGTCATGAAGAACCAGGGGACACTTTACAGAGAAAATATCTGCAATCTTGTTGACAGAAAAAGACATGTTTTAAGAAAAAGCAATACTTTACTTGTTGGTTCGTCCTCTTCAATGTCTTCATCCAGTGCATAATTTCGCAGGAATTCTGCAAAGGCTTTGTTTTGTTTCAGAAGGTCTTGGTAAGATCCTGTTTCAGAGATTTTCCCATCTACCAGGACAACTATATGGTCTACCTGAGGCAGGAAGCTGATGCCATGGGTCACCAGAATTCGGGTCTGGATGGGGAAAAAGAGAAAAAAACCCCAAATCTCTCAGTTGTCCCAGTGAGGACTAACACTACTTAGCTAGTCAAACATTACCACATTTTTGACAGGGAGAGAATTATTGTGTCAAGGGAAATAATGCTGTCCTTGTTAGCCAAATTAGCTTGGAAATATGTACATGAACTCACTATGCTGCTACAACCACAGAGGGAAGTGACCCAACTGAATTACCATTACCCCCTTCCCTTATGCTGATTTTCTTTGCTGCCACTCCCTTTTAAGCTCTGAGATGGATAAGAAGATCACAACAGGAGCAGAAGGTGCAGCAAAGTGAAGGCAGTTTGGCTACACACTGCCAAAGGCCTCCAACATCAGCAGCTGGTACAGCTTCCTCGCTGCACTGCCTCTGAGTAACCAGCAACACTGTCAACCTCCACAAGTTTCTACAAACGCCTTGCTTTTGGCCACCTCACAGAAAGGATTTGAAAAGACAGAGCAGGTTTCTGCCTCTGCATGTTCTGACCAGATCACATCATTCCTGGGCATGCGTAAGCAGCAGCTCACTGCAGTCTGGGCTGTGAGAAAAGGTGTCCACATTGCCAACTGCAGACACAAATTCGGGAATGAGTTGGCACTTAAGCCTTGGTGGTGAAACAGCGTTCGTGTTACCCCCTCAGTGTTTCTGAGTTTGTGTGCCTTTGTAAGAGGATCTAAATGCCAGCTTACTTTTCCTTTAAGCACCCCTTCTGGACCAATGACTTTGTCAAAGATGTGCTTTGCCACGTGCGAGTCCACGGCAGACAGGGGATCATCTAACAGGTAAATGTCAGAGTTGCTGTACACGGCCCGGGCGAGGCTCACGCGCTGCCTCTGCCCACCTGACAGGTTGATGCCCTGAAGGGAGAGAGGAGAGAACAAAACATATCACTCAACAGCAGCTCTGACTTTTCATGGCTCTCACCCAGTCCAACACTCAGATGCTAAAGTGAAACATGAGATGCTGAAGAGAATATCCCACCTAGAGACAGGAACAGAACACCTCTAGATCTGTTTGTTCACTGCCAAACTTCCACTCACCCAGCAATCTGGAGATGGAGTCAGTCTCTTTTTAATAAGCTCCTAAAGGGAGCTGTTAAAACACAAAACTATAAAAAGGAAAACCATCAGCCAGGATGTAAAATGCAAATTTCAAAGCAGGGCTGTGGCACCTGGAACATCTTCCACATCTTTCATCTTACACACAAAGCCACATCTTCACCCCATTTCACAAAACCTATCTCCAATTTAGTGGCTTATGGAAAAAAAGAGTATCTTTGTTGGTAATCACAGATGTAAACGTTTCTCAGTAAAATGTGCTAAGGGATGATCATATAATTTTTTCACTTGAGGCACGCCATATGTTCCCTCCCTTTTCTTTGCCCTACAGGAAAAGGAAGGACTTCACATACTCTGGACAGATGTACCTTTACAATTGCACAACGAATGGAGGGTGGCCTGCTCTTCCACTGCTCGTTGTGCAATTCTGCATCACAGTACAAACACATTCTTACAGCTAGGAACAAGCTGAAGTCCAACTGCCTTCCACAAAACTGCCCTGCATGTTTTGGTGTTGATTGTAGCAGGGATGCCACTGCAAAGATCAAACCAAACCAGGTGCTGACTTTACAGCATTTTCTCTTTAGCTACAGCAGGAACCACCAAGCAGGTCTGACTTGAAAAATAATTACCTTCTCTCCTATCTCAGTCTGATCTCCTCCTGGCAGCACTTCCAGGTCAGTTTTTAAAGCACATGCCTCCAGGGCATTTTGGTATTTTTCCTCATTAGGAGCTTGGCCAAACAAAATGTTATCTTTGAGCGTGGCGTTCTGGATCCAGGCTTGTTGAGGCACATAAGCAACAGAACCCTAGAGGATGGAGGGAGAAAGGAAACCTCTGACTTGTAACTAGCAGCAATTCATGCTTAAAGCTCTGATTAAGATCTGCAGCACATATATAGCTGCTGTTTGATATACATCCCCTTTACCCATATACGTGTGCTAATTGCTAATGTATAGTTGACTGAATCAGGAAAGTAATTTCATATAAACCCCAACTGAACAGGTGTGGGCAAAACTCAAACATGCAGACAAGTTGCCATAGGAGCAACCAGAATTGCAGCCTGAGGTGCACTGTAAGCAATGGCAGCACATTCCCATCCCATCCTTAAACAGCATCATCAACAACACCAACCTTCACAGCCACTTCTCCTTCCAGCTTTTCCATCTCACCCAGGAGAGCAGACACCAGAGAAGACTTCCCACAGCCAACATGGCCAACAATGGCAACCAAAGCACCACTGGGGACCAACATATTTATACTGTGGAGGAAACAGGCTGGAAATTAATTAAACATTAGTTTACTAAAGACATCAGGGGTCTTAAAACCAGGGCTGAAATACACACAGTGACAAATCAGCCTGACCTCAGCCTGACTGGATATAGCAAGCATAGCTTGGTCACTGGTCTTCTCCTCCCTTTCTTGCATACACCCAACTGTAACCAGAACTGTAGGAGCAAATGGAAACCCAGCATTAATCTACCTGGTTGGTTGCTAAAGCAGTAGGGTTGGTAGCAAGATTTCTAAGACCCTTTGCTGTGTCATCTCAGTCTATCAGCAAGTCAAATGAGGTTAATAAGCACTTTGAAAGCAGACAATCTTCCAGAAGTGTTTTTGTTTTTAATTTTAAAACCAAGAGCAATTGCATGAAAGTAGTGAGTGAATACATCTCACCTAAAATTGTTCAAACCACTTTAGGACCATATTCCCAGTGCAGGTGAAAAGGGTTCACAGCGACACAAGAAAACAAAACTGCCCTAGTTGAAATCCTTTACTGTTTTCCCCACTGTGTTGTTAAAGTTACTCCTTTAGGTCCTAGTTTTGAAGGAGAACTAATACAGAAATGGCTGATGGACACAGTCTCTTTGCTATCAAAGTGCCTACACTACTGAAAACAAGCCAAACTTCTGTTTGCACAGATCCTGGCTGCATAACATAATATATGCTCCCAGGCAAATTTTGTTTGTATGCATTCAAATAGGCAAATGAGCAAAACATGCACCCCCATAGTCTGGAGATGGCTCATCCTCCACCACAGGAATGAGTCTGCCATGAGGCTCTTAAAAGAACAGACCACTGTTAGCACAACCAGCTCCAAACCCAGACATCTCAGCTGTCCTCATTGTCCACCAGATCAATTTGACTTGTCTGACCCTTCAGTTAAAAAAAAAAGTCTATTTAAGGAACTTCCATATCCTTTGTGCCTTTTAAATAGGTAACTATTCTCTGCTGGTTGCTGCAGAGTTAAAGCCTTACAGCAGTGTTCTGTAAAGCCTAAATACCACGAGGCATGAGGATTAGCTCCATGTTTTAAAGGCAGAAGAGATGCACATATGTGATGTGTGGTTATTACCAGACATCTTTTTACATAGACCTCCCAGGAGCCAGGCACCAGGAAGCAGGTAGATGTTGCACTGCAATCGCCCAAAGAAATCTTACTCTTTCAAAGTTGGCTTCAGCTCCTTTCCCCAGCTGAATGTTGCATTTGTTACACTGATGGCTTTGCCTGTATGACAAAAACACAACAACAGAGAAGGCAGGAAATGTGTTACAGAGAGTAGCACAGCTGAGAGTTGGGCAGACAGAAGGATCTTTATTTACGGGTGGTTCACATACATTGCACTTCCCTTTTCTACTGGCATGGGAAGCACACTCTCGTGCCTGTGGGTCACAAGACAGGCTTGTTCAGAGTGAAAATAACTGATTGCAGCTTAAGCTATAGACTGTGAGCTTGCAGACCTATGGAGCTGAAGAGCTGCCCTGCTTCACCCTGCTGCAGTGAGGCTGGTCCTGGTGTGTGCTGCTCAGCATCCCTCTGCAACTGCAGCACAACTTCACTTCACAAACCACTTTCAAACCAGTAGGAGGACACTGCATGCTGTTTACTTTGGTGTACCCGATTAAATTTGATCTGGGCAGCTTTTTGCTTGCCACACTAACAAGTTACAGATCTGCAGGCTTTCTTTATCTCCTGGTGGGGTGGTGTAGAACAGCAACTGCAGGACAGCCACACAGCCATCCCTCCTCTTCTGTCTAGGGCATCACACACAACAGAAGTTTCAAGCCACAGCATCACCAAAGTGTGTTACATGAGACCACCTGGCTTGCTCAGTTGGTTTGGGGTACTGTTTCTTCTGATCTTCCAACAGAAGCAATCAAAACTGTCAACAATGTTCCTGAACATTTGTGCAGTGCAAAAGGTTTGATCAAGTCTTGCTGTTCCCAGCCAGTGGATGCACTCTCAGTGCTGTTAGCATCCAACACATTGCAGATGCAAACTTAAGCCAAACAAGCTCAAAAATATTGCCAGAAACTTTCCTAATTTCCACACAGCCGGAACATCAAACACACACCCTTCACAGCAGCAGCTTCCTCCTTTTTATTTCTTTTAACCCAAAATCACTATAGTTATTTTCTTTTTTTGCCTCTTTTCATAGCTCAACCAGTCCAAAGCAGATATAAGAGGTCTCTTACATTAGCACAGTTTCGAAAAATACCAATGTCTTTACCTGGTGCAATCACTTTTGTTTCCACACAATTTGGATCAAGTTCATCATGACTCAGGAATTGCTGAATTCTCTTAAGGGAAACACTTGTCTAAGAAAAGAGCACAGTGTTATTTTATCGTTCTTTTAATGAGGAATTAATGCTCTTACTACTGAAAAAGAAAGCATGCACAATGGCTTAAGCTTCTCCCCCATGGGCTTCCTGAGCAGTGACTCATTCTTTCCCTGAAATCAGTCTTATGCTGAAATTCAAGCTTTTAACTGCAAAATTTCTCCGACCAAGCTGAGTTTATCTGAGTGAAGCAAAATTCACACAGACAGCCTTACTCAGAAGGTGTCAGGCTTTCCAATCCAGGGCAGCAGTAGTAAAAGGATATTAGAAAGAAAACCAGCTAATAGGCAGATGCAAGGGATCTCTGCACTCCAGAAATGAAGGATATGTGGGGTTCTTTTTGTTCAAGGTTGTTCTGAACACCTCATGCACCAGCCCCTCCTTACCTGGGCAATGTTGCTAATGACTTGTGGAAGCATATTGAGGGGAAACTTTAAGATATTAAACAAGGAGAGGGAGACAAAAGCCTTTTCTGCATCCAGGATATTCTTCTCATCCACTGAGACATATACAGCAAATGTCGTCAGCGCTACCTGAAAGCAGAAAGGGAGTTTACTGCAAGACCTTGTTATATTCTGACATTTGAAAAAGCACTCAAGCCTGATAGGCATCTTGGAAATAAAAGTATCAACCACAAAAATTGGGAAAATTCCTTCTTTCTGACCTTTTCAACATGCTTTAAGAATGACAAGTCCTATGAACAAGTTGGTACAAAAAGAGCACTTAGAATAAAATAACTTTCAGCTTACTAATGGCTACGTTCAGTTGAACTAAGAGGTTCAAGAGGTGAATTACAGAACTTGGTAAATAAAAAAGAAAAGAAGTTATCTGGCTGTGGTTTGGCTGCTTTTCCAGCTCCACCCAACCAAATATCCCAGGCTAAGTAAACAAGACTTACTGATCAACAGAAAAGGGAATAAAACCCAAGTTATGACAGGGACCATCCACTGTGGAGGGATCATCCTATGCAGTACACTAACAATGGGCAAGGATGGGAATGTGTATTGAGGGAAGTGTATTAACTTTAAGGAACAAAGAATTATCTGAATGGCCTAGAGATCCTGACTCACCTCCGCAGGGTTAGGCCTTTAATCTCAAGAACAGTTGGCTAGGAACATTTTTGACCAAGGACTTATCTGAATGGTTTCATTCATGAAAACCAAAAACCCTTTCTGCAAAAGGGATCAGAGTGCAATGAAGTGGAAAACAGAGGGAAACTCAAAATTGAGGAACAGGGATCAGAGTGCAATGAAGTGGAAAATAGAGGGAAACTCAAAGTTGAGGAAAAAGCAGTTCAGAATTGGCAATTGGCTCTAGTTTTTACATTAAATCAATCTCTTTTGAGGTTGCAGAATAATTTAACAACTCCCTCTCCCCCTAAAACAAGCAGAGCACTGTAACACAGAGGTAGAAAGGAGAGCTAAAGAGATGTTGTCCTGACTGACTCAATTAAAATTTTTTTGGCTCTATTTTGCTATTCACAGATATCTCTGCTGTTTCAAATTCTAGTTTCAATTTGTTATGGGAAGTACTTTGAAGTGGTTGGAAATTCTCCTGAGACAGCTATTCCCAGCTCCCACTGGCAGACTTTATCGAGACATACTTTTAATACCGATTAACAAAAAGGCTCTTGAGAACAGGGAGCTCTGATTCCAAGCATAAGAATCGTTTTTCACAAAGTATTTACATTTTCTTCCTATGTACATTGAGCAAGCAGAAAGCCTCACACTTATCCTTCAAGGATATACTTGTATAGCTTGAGAGAGTCATGCAAATTGAATTTACCAGGAACGGTGCACTGATCCATGCAAAAGTGGACAAAGAATTGAGATAGGCAGATTTCTTCAAAACTCTCAGCTCATTCTTTCGTATCTCCAGGACCTTCTCTGAAAATGATGGTTCCCAAGCATACAACTTCAGCACCTTGATGCCACCCAGGATCTCATTCATCAGTTTAATGCGAGAGTCTTTGTATCGCATTTGTTCCACCTGGGTAAACACAGAAGACAGAGACACAGCTGTGACTAGAAGAGAACTTTCAGCATCTACTGTGTGCCCCTCAGCTCAGGAGGGACATTGAGGGGCTGGAGCAGGTCCAAAGAAGAGCAACGAGGCTGGTGAAGGGACTGGAGCACAAGTGCCATGAGGAGAGGCTGAGGGAGCTGGGGGTGTTCAGCCTGGAGAAGAGGAGGCTCAGGGGAGACCTTATCACCCTCTACAACTCCCTGACAGGAGGTTGGAGTCAGGTGGGGGTTGGTCTCTTCTCCCAGGCAACCAGCAGCAGGACAAGAGGGCACAGACTCAAGCTCTGCCAGGGGAGGATTAGGTTGGATATAAGGAAGAGATTTTTTTACAGAAAGAGTGCTCAGGCATTGGAATGTGCTGCCCAGGGAGGTGGTGGATTCACCATCCCTGGAGGTTTTCAAGCTGAGACTGGATGTGGCACTTAGTGCCATGGTCTAGCAGCCATGATAGGGTTGGACATGCTGATCTTGGAGATCTCTTCCAACCCAATTGATTCTATGATTCTATGATTCTCACAGCAGTGATGGTCCTTGGGTATTACTAAAGAGGATGCAAAAGGTAATTACAGAAAGGCAGACTGTTATCAGTAAGCTTATTGTGCAAGTCAATACCTCCAAAGAAACTAGAAATCAAAGAAAATGCCTGGATTCACTCCTCTTTGCTGCTGGGGGTTCCACTTTTAAATCACCTTAAAGAAAGCTTCAGGTACTTTACGAAAATACTACCCTGCTTCTTCCTTTGATTTCTTCAGATTTTTTCCTGATATGCACAGTTGTATTTCTTACTGCATCCCTTGAAAACTGTGCTTACTCCTAGTTTATTTTTTCCTACTTATTAGAATACAGTGCTTCACTCAGTTATTAAAAGAAGTAAAAATCCTTGCTCAGCTATATAGACAAAATGAAAATCTGTGTTCAAACACACATGCACAGCAAGTTATGCAGCTCTGAGCATCTCATAATGGGCAAGGGAGAAAAGGAATGTTAATACCAACATGTCAGCATCCAGGAGATTTAATGGGAAGTCTGGATGTCTCTTTAAGGCATGTAATAACACCACTCAGTTGCTAAGGCTGTGCTTAAACTCCATAATTTATATTTGTTTTCCAGCTCTTACTTTTTTTACATGAATAGCTTGATTTTTTGATATCTTTTTTTAAAATCTTCCAGCCTCTCATAGGCTGCACAGCACAAGCCAGTTATTAGATTTTTCTAGCACAAAGCCAGAGGGCACTGTTATATAGGTTTTTTTCAGCCTTCCTTGACTTGAGACAACTAAGACTACAAAGAAAGGAATAAAGGATACTTTTGCCTTAATATAATAAATGCTATTTAGCCCAGCTCAGTGGCACTGAATGTCAACGCTGGCTATTAGCATAAACCCCAAGCTGCCAGGTTTTAGCTCCCATCTCTGAAAAGTCATTCACAGCTTAAAGAACAGCATTTATTTGCCCTTTCTCTACATACTCCTAGAAGATACCAGGTGAGGGGATATGGAGACAAAAAAAAGCTGCTCCAGGAGTATGAAAAGCCACTGGCTCAGTGCCAAACCTTTCCCTTAAACAGCCTTCAATTCACTATGAAAAATCTATCTGAGAGGATAGAGGTACTAAATATATCAGCACAATGTTACTCATAAATCAATTGTTGCAAATGGCATCTTATTAACAACCACTGATACCTTCATTTCTCATAGTTCAGCTGCCAATTCAGATAACATTACCTTCTCTGATGGTACCTTACCTGGAATGCTCTGGTTTTTATTGCTATTGCAGAGTTAAAGGGGATAAGTAAGACCATCACAGCAACTCCAGCCAGCACAGAGGGCCCTAAAGCCTTGATTGAAAGAGAAAAGGTAAGTTGTTGTTGTACCCATGGGCTGCTTTTCCCTGTGGTCAGCATTGAAACAAGAGTAGGACATAAAACCAGAAACTAATGTTTTACAGAGACAAGTTGAACTCCTCCCTGTGAAGTGTTCTGATTCCACAGAACAACTGTGAAGAGGACACAGAAAATTAGGATCTATCTTGAATTATTGTTATGCTAGTATTGGTGATAGCAGAGCACTCTGATTTACCTGTTAAGTGGTTTCCAGTGGGAGGGGAAAGTGAATCTGAACTAATGCAAATACTATTGAGCAAATGTAAAAAAGGGAACAAATAAGCCACAGATAAGGATTTTTTTCCTTTGACTTCTCTCTGACCAAGGGAACTGTAATTACTGAATTAACCCAGTACCCTCAGTGTGAGTACAGGCTGCTAGAGCTCAGCTTCCAGCAGAGCAGTAACTCATAAAGCTGCTGCAACTTAATGGCTTTCAAGTCTCAATCAATCTGGTTAAGTTGGTGCTACTGTTTTATGCAGTAAAAGAGATCAATTGCATAGAAACATTTTAGGATGAAAGACAGTGCTCAAACTGAACCTGGAATAAACCTGAAACAACATCACCATGGCAAAGGAAAAGTTATGGTTCTTCCAGGTGAGATTTGTTTCATGTTGACTTGCACAAAATTTCTCTATATGGCACGATATTATCTCTATACGTGACTTACATTTCCTGTGTCCAGGTTTTTGTTTGGTTTGGTCTCTAAACCATTTCCCACAAGCTCTCATTTGTTTCCATTACTGGGAACACTGTGATGAGGTCAAGCCTGATCCCATCAAAGCATGGTAGGAACAGAGAGGACATGTTCTGCTTCAAATGCCTTATCTTGCCTAACAGCTGAACAAAATAATCAAGACACTAACTGAGGGTGTACATCAGTAAAAACTCTTTTACTACAGGACAGAACACTCAAGTTTCTAAAGAAGCAGTGGAACGTCAAATTAACAAAATACAAGCTTGCATATCATTTAGATGTATTGTGATAGAAGTGTGGCAATGTCTGTACCTGCCACAGGAAGTACAAAGCTAGAAATATCTGGAGGGGTGCAGACCACAACATGTTGAGGAAAGTCATCAGGTCCATGAAACGTTGGGCATCTACTGACATCAAGTTGACAATTTCACCAACAGTAGACGAACGCTTCGCTGAGTTTGTGATGGCTAAGGACTGAGAAGGAAGAGAGGTTCAGTGGATTCATGATCTTGATACACATGGAGAAACACAGAGAAGAAATCTTCAATTACAAACAAGAATAATTGAGCCACATCAATTCCTGTTCTCCAAAGAACAAGACTCCATGAAATGGTTTGCTTGTGAGCATCTCTAGCTCCAGCAGGATGTATCATTTTTAACAAAACCTAGTTACATCTAATCCACCCATAGCACAAACACACTATTCTCCTGAATCCCTCTTCCAATTCACAGAATGGTTTGGCCTGGAAGGGACCTTAAAGATCCTCTAGTACCAAACCCCCTGCCATGGGCAGGGACACCTCCCACTAGCCCAGGTTGCTCCAAGCCCCTTCCAACCTGGCCTGGAACACTTCCAGGGATGGGGCAGCCACAGCTTCCCTGGACAACCTCAGGTGCTAGTGCCTCACCACCCTCACAGAGAAGATTTTCCTCCTGACATCTAAATCTCTCCTTTTCAGTGTTTCAAGTGAACCAGTACTTGCCTGTGATGTCTGGTGATGTGTCAGTACACCCATATTAAGATGCTGATAATAAGAAAATTCTGTAAAATATGATATACTCCTAAAAACTCACCAAACCCCCACTTTTATATGCCAGGAGGCCTCTCTTCTCCAGTATGCCTGTTCTTCCCAGAGTATGTGAGAACTGAGGCCACTTGCTTGGCTATACACTGGTTTTCCAGCCCATGAAGTGCTTCCAGTCTTACCTTTCGGTATATCACTCCAGTGATCCCAGTTCTCAGCCTCATCCCAGTAACAAAGCAGTACTGGAAATGCTGGTGAAGTATGAGTGTCTGCAGCACAGCACAGATAAACATCAAAGCTGCAATCAAAAATCCCCACCAGGCTGGGGCATCTTTGTTCTTAATGAAGCCGATTAATACACTGTTTTTCAGAAGATTAGGGAAGGAAAATGAAAAAAAGAAACAAAATTTAAAAACCATGCAGCAAATTTAATGGATTATAACACAGCTTCTCCCAACTGCAGCATCCTGCCACATGCTCTCTCTAACCACAAAAAGCAAACAGCTCTCCAGGACACAAGCTGAGTTATGATTTCAGTCAAATAACATTGCAAAGATCCAACAGCAAAACCTTAGGCTCTGCCAGTGAGAAAATCCATTTGCAAATGAGTCTGTAGAAAATGAAACACGACGAGAAACTTTTGGTTTCCCCTGAGATCCAGGGTTTAAACACAGGGCTCACTGTCTGAGTGCTGTTAGACAGCCCCCCAGGGCAAGAGGTGAATGATAGGACAGAGTAGGGCAGTGCAGCAGAGCAGGCAAAACTAGCTTCTTATCCAAATCATTTCCAAGCAGCCTGAGTGCTTCTGCCTGGGGTGTTTTCCCACAAAAAGAAAAGCTATGTTAAAAGACATCCTCCTGGATGGATGCATAAAGAGCTCTTCACTCCTCTTTTTGTAAAATGGTAGTACCATTAAACTGGCTAAAGCACCTTTCATTAACAGGCCATTTCTTACTCCTCACAGCTGCTCTCACTGCCAGCAAACAAGCAGAAACAAATAGAAACATCCAGTGTTCTCCAAAACCTCATCTGTTATTGCAGCCAACTGACCAGAGTACTGCACTGTCAAAATATGGGAGGAACAGAGATTTGCCTCCATGGTTCAAATAACCAGCAGAGGAAAAATACCCTGGAAACTACAAATCAGGTCCCAGAGCCTTGTGCTAGAAGCATGAGGTTGCTACATTCTTCTTCTTCCAGTCCAGAGAGAACTTACTTCTACACTGCTCCATTCACTCATGCTGTAAGTGGACAGACTCAAAAAACTTCCTCCTTTAGTCCCAGGGATTCATCAATCATTTCAGAAACATAAAACTGCCTTTCATGCAGCCTGCTAGACAGCCCTGGCTTTTTCATTTTCTCTTACCACTGGGCATTTTCCCAGACTGCATGAATTAAGAATTGAGAAGAAATTCCCCATCATATGCCTTGAGATATCACTGACAATACATCCAGGAATTTATGCAAACTTGAGAAATTCCCAGAATAGGTTATGCTTAATGTGTTCTCAGAAGGAAGCCAGCTGCCTCCTCTTTGCTAGGGACTCTGGAAGAAGACAGACTGCAAACTATTAAATGTCACCATACTGGGTCAGACCCTCTTTTTAGCAAATTTCTGGGTATGGCACAAACCACCCACGGCACAACATGATCTCAGAACACTGGGTATTTTAAGAGACACTCAGAGAGGAACAGAGCCTTCTCTTCTTCCCTTCCTTAGATCCACCTGTGGCATCCATCCAAGCTCCATTCCCCTCTCAGGCATTAACAGGACTATGTGCTTTTCATTAATAATTGTTTGATAGAAATACTGGTATTTCCACTGTTACTTTTGTCTTAGTTAATGATTATCTGGTGAAATTCTTACTTTAAGGAAGAGAATAGATAGAGAAAAAACGTGGGGATCATGCACTCCTTTATGGATCAGACTCAGCAACTGGTTCCCTTAGAGATGGCAGGTACAGGTGTTCCTCATACAAGGCAAATTTGAGGACACACCACTTCTGTCATGATTTTTTTTTTTCTTAACAGAAACATAATTTTCTTTCATGTGGAAATTTACTGCAACTGTGCTTCACACATTCTCACTGCTCTGCACGCTTAAAAGCACATGAACTCATCTAAATGGTCCTAAATCTTTCCCAGATGATAGCAACATGGTCAAAGCACACATATTTGAGCATCACACTTCATCTGTACATCAAGTCACACCACAGCTGTGACCACCACCAACACATGTGGGTATCAGATGTACAGAGACCACTGGATCCAGCTTCACTTTGATCCCACAAATAATCTTTTAGAAATGGGGAGAAATTGCTTTGGACTTCTTCATGGAGCAACAGGTAATTTGTAATTCAAAGCTGTCTGTTGGTGATGGGTGATTTACAGATCTTGCATTTCAGCAAAGCTTGTCCAATTTACAGCTGAGTCCACAATAAAGAACTCCTGTCTTATGGTATTTCGGTGGGAAGGTGAGGGAGCACACACATGCAGCACTGTGAGGGGAACAAGCTCTGCATTTCAAAACTAAATCCTCCATTCCAAAGCCAAGCCTCCATAGGGATTGCACATAGAAACCACTCACAGAGGGAACCAACCTTAACAGCTGAGGGTTGACGAAAGAAAGTAGGTCTTGTATCAGCTTGAAGAAGGAGCCAATCAAGAAATACGGCCCGAAGGTTCTCAACAAGGCTTTGAGAAAGGAAGGCTTCCTATTGTGCTTTTTGTCTCTGATCAGAACTTCTGCTTCCTCTGGCCCATCGCCAACATGATTCAGCACATGGTTGGATTTCTTCATGTATGTCACATCTTCTTTCCTAGGGAAATGAAACAAGCAATTGGAGACAACTGACAATGCCATTGCCCTCTGTGTACAGCACTGTAGTAACACCCAAAAGTCTGCTCCTTTCTTTTCTCTGCTCCTGATCAACAGCAAAACTTTCAACAAGATCTAGGTGCACCCAGGGATCAGCCACTCTTGTGTAACTGAGTCTTGATTTCTTTTTCTGCAGTACTTATGAGATGTACTCTATAGACCAGAAAATGAGTCACCATGGGATGAGAATGTGGCCTAAAGAAGGAGGAAATAAAGGTTCAGCTTCTTAGGCAGAGGACAGAGTTGACCTTGGATCTCCAATTTCTTGTATAGGAATCCTCTAAGCATTGCTGTGTACACACCACACAAAGCACCTTCACCTACTCCTTCTGAGCCTGTTTTCATTGTTCAGTTTGTGGCTGTACTAAACCTTTACCCATGTCTGACTACACAGCTGCTTTCAGAGAAGCAGTCTGAATCCCTCCAGGGGGACAGGAATTGAAGCAGGCATAGCCCTCTCAAAATACAAAGTTTGGCACTCCTGGAAACTTGAAATCAAGTACAAACCAGAGCACCTCCAAAGCTGAGCCACCTCTGAGATAAAGACCACAGCTGTCTGAAGTTCTTCCAGGATACAAACTTTGGGTCTATGTGCCTAAATTTTACACAGTTGACGATTTAAGCACTTAAACCCTGTTTGCTTACATCCATTTGGTTAACCATTGGACTCAATAATTATTGCAGAGGTTTTTGCCAACCTTAATGATTCTATGATTCCATGATTCCTTTCTTACTTTTTGCCTCTCTTTCTCTATCTGCCAAATCAGCTAACAGAAGTGACATCTTCTGCATACTCTTTCAGACTGACTGATGAAAAATGGACCCAATGGACCTTGCTCCTGCTGCTCTCCAGGGCTTGAGGTGGGTTTTCTGGAAGCACCTCCAGGGTTTAGGTGCCTGTCTTTTGTTGCACATCAATAAAGAGGAGGTGCTCTGGGAAATTATTTCCTCCATGAACTGCTCTCAAAGATCAGCCTGGTAACTTTTCTACCAGTGAATATTGAATTGCTGTTGTTTCCTGGGGGCTATGGGACTAAAGAACAATTTCCTGAATGCCAGCCAGGAAAGTTAAGTCCAGGTGGAACAGGGAGAAGGAAATTAGTCTGGGGCACATAAGCTTTACAAGAAGAAACAGATGGAAGAGACACCCTAGAAACACTGAAGACTTACCAGAAGGCATTTGAAAAATAACTTGTAAGTACTATAACTGTGATTGGATTTATGATATTTCATAAAGACTGTGTAGAGTTCTTGGAGCTGTCTGGCTGCAGAGCTGAATAATTCCAACAGCCTGTGAGTATTCAAAATGATCACCGTGGCTACCAGTCCACAGGTAGAAACTTGTTCACATCCTTTCAGACAATGGTACTTGCAAATCCCAATTTCTTTGCAATAAAGATTGAGGGCAGGGGAGAACCTAAACCAGACAATTTATTTTCTTGCCCCCAGACAAGAACTAACAGTGTTGCCTTTGTCTCTCCGGATCAAACCTGGAGACTTTATGAGCAAGGCCTTGTTTTTCTGGCAACCAGGCTGTTAAACTCATTGAAGGATTGGAAGAAACAAGACTACTTGCCCCTGGGTTTGTGCTATTAAAAATGTTTATTATACTGAGCTAACAGCAACACAATGCTTCTCTTGCAGCTAAAAATCCCAAAGGGAGAAAATGCACTTCTAGTGTTTACTACAGGTGAGGCCAGGTTTTCAGCAGTGTGTGGGACTGCACACACCCAGATCTTTATCAAAGCAAAAAACATGTGCCTGGTTTCCATTATTTATAGCAGGACAGATAACAGGTACTGATTATCTCATGGGAAAACACACAGTTTTCCCAATGGTGCTGACAAGGCTCTGCATCTTCAGTACATCTTCATAAGGAGAGTCTCTAAAACCACAAGCTAACTAAAAATGAGGGAAAATGAATTCCAGCTCTCTCTTCTCCAGCCAGCACAGCTCTAACTTTCTCAGAAGAAACTGCACTTCTCAATAAAGTGAGCAGAGACTTCAGCCACACATGCAAAGAGAGCAAAAGCAAAGGAAAAATACTCTCTTCATGCTTCATCACCTATAACAACAACTTAAATCCACTCTGGTCTCTCCTGCAACTCATTAGAAGCAAATGAATTTTTAGCAATTATTTAAGAGTCATTCACAAGACAGCTGTGAACCAAAATGTTAAAAAAAGGTTTTGGAACAAGAGAAATGTGATAATCATTACCATAAAACAAGTTTAAAGCTTTAGCTATGCCAAAGATGCAGCTGATTAAGTTTTTAAAAATAAATTACTACTATGTACACTGCAAATACTTTTCATGACACTTTCAACATGTGCACAACTTGACACATCATTTTTGATGTCATAAAAACTTGCTCAGAGCAAATTTAATGAGAGTTAAAAGGGGGAAAAAAAGTATTTACAACGGCTCCCAAGCAACTACTGCTAATGTTATTTGACATGAAATAACAGAGAATACTACATATAACTGAAGAATAAGCAGAGCTTTCAGAGTTCTGTGAAACTCAGCAATCTGGAGTACAGTGATTTGCTTTGGTTTTGCTCTTTTCCCCATCTTAGAATCATTAATATAGTTGCCATGAAATTTTACCTGAGCTGAATACAAGCTTAAGGTTAAATTCATTGCCAACTGGCTCCAGTTTGCATGAATAATTTACAAAATGCAATGAATCCCCTGACAAAACTCCAGGCATGGTTTCTGGTTTCCAAGCAAAAGTTTTCCTGGACCTTAGGCACTTCTGCACAACGGCTGTGCTCTCACTATGTAACAGCCTGAGGGAGTAAGATTTACGCCTGTGCAAAAAGGACAGAGCCCAGACAATGCAGGTTATTCCACACCATAAAAATGAAGACATTAAGAAAATGAAAACAACCAACCCTGAAGCAGAACCACAATGCTCATCCACACAGAGCACTGGTAGACAACTGCTGGTGTTAGTGCTGGCAACCTTTCAAATTTTAGCTGTGCAGTAGAACTCTCCACATCACATTTAGCCTTGCCAAGAAGCTTACAGCTCTCTCCTAATATTATCACGTAATAGGGTCTTTCCAATTTGGCAAGGATATGCACAGGAGAGAACAGAGGAAAACCTCCACATGGAGAAGAGATCTCCACAATGAAAGGAAATGGAACTGCAGGCCTCCTCCTTATTGACATTTTTCATTTGAAACACACTATTATCACATCTATTTGTTTGGAAACATTTTAGACACTAATCAGTGGGAGAAGGAAATACAGTTACACAATAGATAATTTCTTAAGATTAGCTTGGGACAGAACATGCAATAAGAAGGATATCCTCTCCAACAGGGATGTAACTATCAAGTTCTGACCCTCATCCCATTTCCATCACAGACTATGACAATTTTGCTGCTAACTTTGAAGGCAACAGCAGCAGGAACATTTTAGACACTAATCAGTGGGAGAAGGAAATACAGTTACACAATAGATAATTTCTTAAGATTAGCTTGGGACAGAACATGCAATAAGAAGGATATCCTCTCCAACAGGGATGTAACTATCAAGTTCTGACCCTCATCCCATTTCCATCACAGACTATGACAATTTTGCTGCTAACTTTGAAGGCAACAGCAGCAGGGCTTCAGCTCTAAGATATCTCTTTTTTCCCTCCTGCCTTTCACATGCTTTGCATTTCCTTCCTGCTAGGCAGTAAGAGTTGCTCACTGCTAAGAGCCTTAAGGCTAAAAATACCATCAGGCCAAAAAACTCATGATGGGGATGATGAGGAATCCCTTTTGGTTTATGTGCCCAGAAGTTGTGCTCCAACATGCCTAGGAGGGATGCAATTATGCAGTTAGACAAGTACCAGCTCAGTGATGAAAGTTGTTCACTTCCTACAACCCAACCAACTCGATCACTTCTCCTTACACATCCTCAGCTCTTCTCCACATGGGAAGTGGCACTACCTGCCCAGAGAGATGTTAGGCACCTTGTTAAAGAGTGTGTTGGTGGCACAAGCCCCACAGGGCTCCTGTTTGCCTCTGCCTAGACATATTAAAATAAGCAAATTTGACTGTTAATATGAAGACCAGAGAGGCTGAAGAAGTGGGTGCATTTTTAATTGGCTCATTTTCAGGGATGAGCACCTTATGAATGCTGAAATTACTCTGATCAATCTCTGTTTGCAGGCTTGTTTGTATACTTACTGTTTGCACTCTGCTTTTTCTCTGTCCCACTCTTTACTCAGTTGTTGCACGATAATTTTTGAAGTATCATCTTCATTCAGCGACCACAAGTCTTTGTCTTCTAGAGGCCTTTTGTACCCATGGATTGCCATGCTGCACAAACGGAGACAAACAGCCCAGTTCAGTCTGAGTAACAGGACTTAAAACATTGCCACTAACTCTAGGACTATTAGGCCAACAAAAGCAAGCAGATACTCTACAGAAAGGGTGATAATTACACCTCCATCTCCCTTTGTTCCCCTTATTGCTGTTTGCAATTAAGGAAAGGACATCATGCATTTTTAATTACATGTATTTTACTGAAAACATCAGAAAAAAAAGGAAAATATAACCAACTACCAGAAGCATTTGAATGAAACTGTGGTGTTAAATAAAAACAGTGAAGCTTTAGAAATGAAAATAATTAAGTCTATCTGGAATAACTGGCAGAGGTGAACAAAAGGCAAAAGTGGAGCTCACTTAAGGGAAAATCAGATTTCTCTGATTCCTCAGCTGTAAGAGGAATTTTATCAAGGGATGCAAATATATAATTGCCAAGAATCGAGATGAGGGAGCTAAACATTCAAAACTTTGGAAGTTTGGAAAGATCTCACCCTCTCACTAATAAGAACTTTACAGGACTATAAAGTTACATGGATGGAAGTATGAAGATCTCAACACACTCAACCACTACGGAAAAACAGGGTCTTAACATGACCTTTGACAGCTACTCCATTTTTTAATCATGGAGTAGAAGGACCAATCTCAAATTTGCATCTTTAATACACATACCTTTTGCCAGCAGTATCAGTTGGTGATAAGCACTTGTATACATAACCCAGTTTAAGTTCCCTCTTGCATGGACAATGTCCTTATGAAAAAGTATTCACCCATGAACCTCAAGAGGAAACAAAATGCACCCTCAGACGGATGAAAGGCTGCCACAATTAAGCTTGTGGAACATGGAGTTATGCCTTGGTTTAGGTTATATTCCAGGATGTGGTGAGCACAGCCAGGCTGCACACGCTATTAGTTGTTGCCACTCCTCCTCAGAGTGAAAGTTTGGCCTGTACATTTCGAAAAAGCCAAATGCTAGAAGTGCTGACACCACTGCGGATGAAAGAGCATCCAACATCAACTGCTCACAGAGGGAAAATCTCTGTATTGCTAACCCTGTGCAGATCACAAGTAGAGGTTGGGCTGTCAGGTGTCCAACAGCTTGAAAAGGGAAGCTCACCTTGTAAACCACCAAAATGTCAGTCTTGACAGGAAGCCTGAATTTAACTCTGGACACAGATTCTGTAATGAAGTTTTGGGGAAGAAACCAACAAAATAAATAAAGCAAGAAGACATTTACCATGACTTTAATAAGATGACAGCCTATTTTGATCAGTTCTGGCCTATTATATGGTACATTACATGTACTTACCTATGTCCTAACGAGACATAAAATTGATTTCTTTCATTTCCCATGCCACACAGAACTCCTTTTATCTCTAAAAATCGCTCATATACTGCCTTTAAATCACACTTACATAAAGTGAAGTGTCACTCTAGAGTTTCTGAAATGTTCATTTTAAGACATGAACTCAACTCCTCTCTCAGCTTGGTTCAAACATAAATCCAATTATAGAGACCATTTTATGAATTGGAAAAGAAATTTAACCTGTGACACCACTAATATCTTGTTATTAATGTTTTTCCATATCTATTCTCAACACATAGAAAACTCATTTATTAAGACAACCCTCACAGAGCTTTGCTAACCCTAGATGAATGTTAAGCAGGAAGACCACCACCCTCCACAAAAACCCACTCTTGAAATAATTAATACTGCACTTCAGTGTTTATAAATGTAATTTAAACTGCTGTGAAGCAGCAAGGAGAGCTCTTTTCAATACATTTTTCATGGCACATATAATGGAAAAGGCTCCAAACCCCAATATTACTCTCCATACCCAATGTTTTATCAGAGGGTCACTAACCACTGCCATCTCAATGACAACCCTAAGCTGTTTTCAGTGACAAGTACTCTCAGCTGAAGTCTCAAAACATAATATAGTCTGCAAAATGCAAACAAAGTGAAAATACTTACAGCATTTGTATTAACAGGGGAAAAAAAAGGAGGCTTCTCTTTAAAACACGAAAGGATCAACTCGATGATTATCAAAGCAAAGTAGATGTAAAATGTGGTAAACCTGAACCTTTCATTTACATGGCCCTAGAGGGAAAAGAAACACTGTCAATGATTGTTTTTATTGTACTTCCCAGCCCCCCAAATACACACACATGCTCAGACTCCCTCTTGACTTTTTCACAGCTTCTTTTGGCAATTCCTTTCTTCCTCCACAGTTGAATACTGTGAAGTAGTTGCTAGCAGGAATTATCTCACAAAAAGTATGCACGTACTCTGTCAAGTGCCTAAGAACATGCTTATCTCCAAGCTTTTCATTAAATTATGTCAAGTTCAAAGTGCTTATACATCTTCACTGCATGCAGACACCCTCCGGAATCAGGTCTACATGACATCCTTTTAAATTACCTCTGGGGGTTCTTGCAAGATCATGTCTTAAGCATAGGAATTGTCAACCCGGATCAGAGAACATCCTTTTACTTTAATATCTTGTCACTGACAAGCAGACAGTGTTAAAGACTTTCAGAAGAAGCTGCAAAAAAACCACTGCATTGCATAATAACAGTTCCATCTGCTCTAGAGATATTTCCTCCCCTAATCATGAGTCTGCAGTTTACTTAAAACTTCATGCTGGGAGGGTATGTCCCTTATACAGCTCTTTCATGCCCTAATGTCATTCTGAATGCTCTCATTGTTCACTGAAAGTGTTTAAACCTTAAGTGCAAAAGAAAGAATATTTGGGCCTTGGCACTTGCAAGAGGAGAAATGTTACCCAGATCTGTTCTAAGGCTCTGCACCCATAATTTCAAGTTGATTAAGGAGTCAAATGTTGATAGTCCAATATTTTTTTCTTCTTAAAATTGCCTCTAAGTGGTGCATGAAATGGTCTCACCAGATTGCAGCTATTTTCTGAAGACATTCAGCACATACTGTCATTTAAGGTTTAATTCAATCTCCTCTGGAATATTTACAACCTGGTACAGCAAAATCCTTGCTAACAGGATAATGCTGCTAATAGTTACAAAAAAAGTAAGTATGAAAAAAAAAAAAAAGAAACCACCAAACTGAATCAACACTGATTCTGAGGAGAAGCAATCACCTTAATGTCTCCCAAGTACTCTATTTCTCTCCCAGCCTTTGATGATCTAATCACTGAAGCAATCTGCTTTGCCCTACTTAGTGAAATTTGTTTCTGTGAAAGACTCAACAACTTTCTTACTGTGGGAGAACCTGCAATATTCTCCAACAGGAATCATAACAGCCCAGGTTTCTTTCCCTTCAACTTTCTGCTCTCTATTTACAGCCACAGCAGAGTCAAAACGAAGTCCTCAGCACATCAGGCACTGACAGAAGAAAGCCCATGGAGCTGTATAATGTGACCAAGCTGCCTAAGCCAAAAAAGGAACTTTACATATTAAAATGTGTCATCTCTGATTACTACCCAT
>NW_008677999.1:12349-15418 GCF_000695815.1 Acanthisitta chloris | reverse complement strand
ATAAAAAAAGAAAGGAGTTTGTTCTAACATATACACAGTGTTGGTACTGCCCTCACATGTCTATCAGGTTTCCAGTATAGCCCTGGGCTAAGCAAAATCTGCTTTTAGACATTGCATGAGAAACCCAGTTCCCTTCAAGTTACACAAGTCTGAGTCAAGGCAACAGAACCAAACTCTCATTCTCTGGCAAAACCTGGGCTCAGATCTGACTCCAAACTCCGTGATTCATTCCCTTCACAGAGATGTTAATGTTACATTTCCTGTTCTCCAAGTGCTAACAAGGATGACATGTTACCTGTGCTGTTGTAGTTATGATCTTAGACCGGAAAGGCCCCACGGCACACAGCACAGACAAGAACCAGAAGATAATGAGCACTCCAGAGGACTGAACTCCTCTCAGCCTCTCGTACTGAATAAGCAATGTAGCCAACAGCTGTAAAGTAAATACAGGAACACATGAACACAACCCCATCCCTCTGCTCCCCATCTCTGCACTCTCTGTTGGCAGCTCTTACAGTCATCATTGACAACGGGACCTCTTTGAAATGAGGCCCCATCATGACTTCATAGGTCAATGACAAAACCTCCTTTATCTAAAGAAAGCAGCGAATAACTATGAAATAATTTGGTTTACTGTTTTCAGAGCATCATCTCCAGAATCCCATTTTTAAACCAGGCTTTGCACCTAAGGTTAGGAACAATCAAATCTTAACTACAAACATTTTCAACACATGTATGAGCTGCCACTTCTCCACTCCAGATGGACAAGTATGACTTGTCTACAAACTAGACTTAAAAAAATTTAACCAAGGGAATTAAAAACTTCGTGGGCAAATTTTACTGCTTTATTTTTCATACAACAGCCACAAGCTTGTTTGTCTTCTTAGGCAAAGCAAACTTGGTTTGTTTAATGAAGGAACAATCACCAGATAATAGACACATTTTTACAAAGTCAAATACAACACACAAGTCATGCTCTATCCTATCTCCCTGTTTAGGCAAAGTCATATCCAAATTCTCTCCAGACCTGGATCACAAGCCTGGAGAAATAGGTGGAAGCATGGTGGGAGGCAGAACAATCTCTCTATTAGAAAGATTTTAATTTACATAACTGAATCCACATGAGAGAGATGTCTGTGCCTGTGGCCTTTTCAGTAGCAGAATTTGCTTCAGTAATACAAGTACTAATAATTCAGTTAAAAGAGTTCAGGATAAGGCTATGAATGTAAAGGAGCTCTTCATCCTTCTTCTGCTTAAGAAAAAGTAATTCATATTGGTCACAATAAAGAAAAAGAGTTACGAACCACTGTGATGCCAACGACCAATGGAGTTATAAAATAGACTGGTGGAGGAGTTCTGTTTTGCAGGAGCTCATGGAAGGAGTAGAAGAGATCTGCCCAGCTCACACACCATAGCAGGACACCCAACAGCTGGAAATAGTCAAACAGAAACAGCATTTGGTAAACTCCTCTACAGGGGCACTCAGAGAGCTAACAAAACCATCATGATTCACAGAGTCCCAGCAAAACTAAGCTGTGCAAACAGAATAACAGCACTGATGAGCTGCAGTCAGGCTAATGGAACCGTCCCACTGCACTTAAACCAAGGATCTCATCTCACCTGCTGTATGAGGGATTTGCAAACACAACCAGTAGAAAGACTAATGCATTTGCCTGGTTTTTTCCCCCATACTATTCAGTTTTGATTGGAAACACAGGCAGAATTAAAGGCAGACATGCCTTGAAGCAAAAGCCTGGATTTTTTCTCCAGAAATAACCCCAGTTCTCTCATGGCCTATGGAAATTGACTTGCTTGCTTTCCTTAGATGCAGCCCCTTACAAACCAGAGGGGCTGTTGACACCAGGCACCTCTTAAGCACAAGATGCAGATGGAATCACATAGCTATTTGGTGGGTAGACCTTGGAAAAAACCTTCTTGTCCTTATTTCCACAATGACATAAAATTCCTTGATCTACCTTAATATTTTTGCCTTGCAGCTTTCAGTGGTTTAAACCTTAAGTAAGGGTGAAGCAGTTTTGACTTACAAAGGGGTAAACTCTCTTCTGCAGAGCAATCAGCTTCTGTCCCTCCCCAGAAAGGAAGGTTTGCAGGATGGATTTCCTCACAGATCATTTATTCTTTGGTATCTTTTCTAAGAAGTCTGTATATACACTGTTTTTTTCCCATGAGTAAGTTCTTCAGTTCCCCAATAAATCAGAGAGAATTTTGTTCAAAACCTACTGCAGCACTTCCTTGGATACTGAACTAATCCTAATGAACTCTACATTGCACACTGATCTTACCGTCTTGAACCTGCTCAGCACAGACAGCACGATGTACCCTCTTTTGTTGTGCTTTAGATAGAGAAGATAAAAGGGTAATGCACTCCACAGATAAATGCTGGGGATCCAGGCTAGGATGGTATTCTGGAAACATGGTGTCAGGTCTGGATTATCAGTGTGTATTGTAAGATTTGAATCCTGGAAAAAAAAAAAAAAGAGACACGTTTATTAACAGAGAGCCAGAAGTGCTCCCAGTTGGAACATCTGCTTGAATGAAGTTGTATCCAGATTCTGATGAAGTTAGCACATGGCCTGAGTAAGAGCTTTTCCCGAAATACCTATCCCAACCACTTGTGGTTAATCTGCTATAGTGAAAGGGCTAAGTACAGCTGTAAATACTGGGTAAAATCTAAAAAGTAAGATTTCTGCCCTCCTGTCCCTCTGAGCTGGGCACACATTTTGTAGTAGACAAACCCCTGAGGCTCAGTTACAGGTGCTGATACCACAACATTTCTCAGGCATTTCCAGCCTGGAATGCAACTGCTAAACAAAGCCCTGGAGCAAAATATAGTGAAAGGGCTAAGTACAGCTGTAAATACTGGGTAAAATCTAAAAAGTAAGATTTCTGCCCTCCTGTCCCTCTGAGCTGGGCACACATTTTGTAGTAGACAAACCCCTGAGGCTCAGTTACAGGTGCTGATACCACAACATTTCTCAGGCATTTCCAGCCTGGAATGCAACTGCTAAACAAAGCCCTGGAGCAAAATCCTCCACTTGCTCATCCAGC
>NW_008677999.1:0-12338 GCF_000695815.1 Acanthisitta chloris | reverse complement strand
TCCAGCACTGAAAAAAAGGATCAGATTTAGATCAACCCTATGCTGACCCAGGAAAATCCCCTCCATTTATGACTAAAAATTTGTCCTTCTTGCTCATTTGCTTCCAACTGGAATTACCTCCCTGATCTAGACAAAGGTAAAAAGGAATGTAGGTAGGAAAATGCAGGTAGGAAAATGGGTTGTCTTGGAAACACTGCAAGCAATGCTTTCCTTCTGTGACCCTGGACACCCCAATTCACATAGGCACTCGTACCTAAGGATTTGAATGCACCACATGCAAACACTTACACAAGTTCAAACTAAAATAGAATTTTCATTACGGTGAAGGGCAACTTGGTTTTAATCAAACCTACTGGAAATTCACAACTTGCGTTTCGCCATCTGATGTGTCATCTTAAATGTGGTAGATAAATACTTGCAGGAAATGTAAAAGGACTTTGTTGTACTATCATTAACAAGCAGATGATAAAACTAAGATATCTCTGTTTCAAATATGCCTTATCTGTGCACTAGGATAATTTACTTGTACTTAATTATTTTTGGGTGTGAGCTCTCAGGAGAAGAATGTTTCAGCTACGCTGAGCCACTTCTCCTCACCCCTTGGAAGTGACTGACTAGTCTGAATATGAATTCTTCAGAAGTATTTTCAGTACTTCTTTTGTTTACCAACACAAGAGGTCAAATGCTGAAAGCAATGGTTCATTTTTTAGGAGAGAGTGAGCTGAAGAGCCACAATCTGCTGACAACCTTTCCATTTCAGTGATGAGCTGTCAGCAGGGACATCATTGCATCACTGCACCAGTCCACACACACACACACACACACACGGACCAACTCCTAAGTGTAATGAAGCTACAAAGCCTTGGCAGGTTGCAGGATGGCTTGGCTGAACTGTGACAAGTTTGTCACTCAGTACTTCAGCTTTGGCACAAAGACACCTCTGGCAGTGATGAGGGTTGGCACAGATCCATCAGCTGCACATCTGAACTGTGCCCTTTGCCGCCGCACTCAGTGCCTCTCCAGCCAAGCAATAGCTCTTTTGGAGGCAGCAGCATGGGCCAGGGGAATAAAAACATACCCAATTACCTAAACAGGTTTGTCCAGACCTAGGGGAAATTTCAGTCACAAATCAACAATGCAGCAATTCAAACACAAGATCAAAACCAAACCAAACTCCAGCCCCACATTCAAACTGCTGCTGTGTTTTCCTCCAGAGAGCAGGTCTCTGGCACCAGGAAGGATGATAACATTTAAAGAGCACCCATTTTTGGATTACCATCAAAACATTTCAGCATGTCTAGCATGATAAGCTCCCCTGGCAGCTACTCTGCCTGGGGGCAGGAGATGCCCTCTAGAAGTTCAGAGTAGTTCCCAAGTAGGAGCTTATCTACTCTCATTTATTCAACAAAATACTAATTTCCTCTTTAAATTACATGTGGTTTAGCGATGTCTTGAGCATGTTTGCAATTGTGCTCCTTTTGCTTGCTGGAAAAAAAACCTGGAAGAGGAAAGCAGAGGAAAAATAGCAATAACTGAGCACAGAATAAAACAAAGACACTGTTGAAGGGAAAAGTTATTGAGGGGTTAAAAACGCCCTCCACTTTTAATTTAAACCTTTCCTATAAGACCAAAACATCCAGGAATTACTTTCTGTCTGACAGCAAGCTAGAAACTGCCCCAGATGTCCATTAACTTCAGACTGAACACAAGCTGCCTATTGTATCCAAGACACAGACTGTATGGCTGCCAAGCCATTTGAAGGTTTTCATTAACTCTTATTTAAACAAGGCAAAGGGTTTGCATTTCTGAAGGCAGAAATGCAGCTGGCCAGAAAACAAAAATTCTGTCCTAAAAAAAAAATAATGCAAGATTTTGAGATTCAGTTGAATTATCCCTGAGAATAAAAGTGGAACCTTTCCAAAATTCTGTGAAATGCCAAGAAGCAGCATCCACCTAATGATCAACAAGGGCCTACACTGCTTCCATGGCCCATGGGAAACTGGGATGTGGGCTGAAGGAACAACCTATGGCCAAGGTGACAGACCTGGCCACTGGCTATCTTGGTCATGTTTTTCCAGGTCCAGTTCCATTCTGGACCAGATAAACAAGCTTTCCCAGAATAGATCTATTTCTGTAAGGATCTGTTTCTGCTCTCTGAGAGCAAAGTGTTCCTATCCTTGAAGGTGAGAGGGGTTCCTGTTAGAAGACACAGAGCCTAAAGCATTTATGTAGTGGAATTCCATGCAAATTCCTTGCTCTCCCTAAGACCAGACCACAGTGAAGTAATGTTGTTATGTGTCCTGGGATGGAGTTTTTCTGCATTGTTTTAAAAATGTATTTGTATTTATTTTTCTCCTTAGTAGCTGACACAGCAATCTGCCTCCTTTTTCGTTGTCTCCCTTTGCATTACAAGTATATTATTATTTTCATTATTATGATATTTTAATTCAATTATTAAACTTCTTATCTCAACCCACAGGATTTACCTTTTTTTCCAAGTCTCCTCCCATCCCACCAGGGGAGCTGGGGGGATGTGCAAGCAGCTGCTGGTTGGCATTAAACCTCTCACAGTGCCATGTAGCAGGGATTCTGCTATGAATTATTACTTTGAAATCTGGCTATCTGAAAGTTATGTTCCTTACCAAGCTGGATCTGTTTGCACGGAGCTGGCAGTTCCTCTTTATGGCTTCATAAATCACAGCATATATTCCAACATCCACTCCAACCCCAAACAACTCATTTTGAGTCACAATTTGACACAAAGGCTAAATACAATCTATCCCGACTGAGCCAGCATTGTTAAATATTGCTAAATACCCTTCAATTCAGCAGTAAAGTTACAGAGCTCCACCCTGGAGAACAAATACAAGAAGCAACGGCTGGAGGGACACACCAGCTCTGACTCTATCTATGAGGCTCCTGCTTTAATCTGGCTTTGCCTTACCTTATTCTGAACTCTGTCCTGGTAAGCAGAGCAAATCAAATTGCTTCTTGTGTCCCATTCTGATTGAGGAGGAATATACCCACGTTGGACTCTCTGGGTGTGAGGGTTTTCTTTGAACATGCTACAGGTCTAATATTGCTGCTGCTGGACAGCACACACATCCCTGAGCTCACAGCTCTGTGAGTCCCTGAGAGCTGTTCACCTTCCTCTGGGCATCACAGCTCTGCCTCAGGGTCCCCTGCAAGGAAAGCCCATGGTCAGGGCTGGGGTGACCCAGAGCCAGGGTGATCCATGAACAGGCATCTCACAAGGGGGAAACACTCAGCACCAAATGTTGGAAGCACCACATTCTCTGAGAAACTCATCCCAGGGAAACTGGAAGAGTCAGCACATCCTTCACAGTTAACATCGCTGTTATCTCACTTCCCCACAAGCAAGTCCGTGTAACTC
This sequence comes from Acanthisitta chloris, assembly GCF_000695815.1. Taxonomy (NCBI): domain Eukaryota; kingdom Metazoa; phylum Chordata; class Aves; order Passeriformes; family Acanthisittidae; genus Acanthisitta; species Acanthisitta chloris. Next base: position 8,944 of record NW_008677999.1, on the reverse strand, counting down.
TGTGACCTCTTCCTAATCCAGATTCCCACTGTGCTCCGTGGCTCCTCCTGACTGCCAAGGGCTCTGTGGCAACTCTGTATGCAGCAGCATTTCCCTGGATGCAAGACCCTTGGATGCTGGAGGCACGGCTGGTGAGACACAGCACTGCAGAAGTTACTGTACCAAACTCCCTGGGCACACGATTCACTTAATCCTGTAATATAAAATGCAATGCCAACATCCATGGGAAGAGATTAGAGATGCTTGTTACAGCTTCACAGCAGAAAAAGGGTCCCCTGGAGTCTAAAACTTACAAATTAGTGGGGCTTTTTGTTGATCAGTTTAGGATAGCATTGACACTGTCCCTTGCAGCAGCTTTCACTCATATCCATCACTCCACTCAGCATTTGGATACACACAGTCCTCATATTAAGTGCCATCTGGGCAGCAGGCGTTGCATTTAGATGAACAGTTTTAAGCACCTGATCATCATTTAAGGGAAGATATTCCACAGGGGAAGCTCTGAGCAACATTAAGTATGCTCTAATACATAGAACTTTCTATTACACCTTCCCCTCTGGAAAAGAACACTGCTGTTGAAAAGCCATCCTTAAAACTGAGAATGTCCTTAAAAGAAATAAAAGTTCAATGCCACAGATCTGGGGTTTCTTGCACATCATCCCTTACAGCTTTCAAAGAAAAGGGACAACAATCAGAAAGCCTAAAGCTAGGCTGAAAAACAGGAACAGGGAAATTCCTGTCTGTCCCTTTCCCAAATGCCACAGATGATGTTAATGGAGCCTGCTGAAAAAGACCAACTGGGGTTCTGGTCTTGGGTTTAAGTCTAAATCAACTCCTGTTCTACTACAGAAGCTTAAAATCAAACTGTCTCTCACTGGTTTTACCCAGCATACAGTGGATCCTGCAGTAATGCTCCTAAAGCTTCCAAACCCTAGGGAAGGCTAACAGTATCTCTGCAGCCTCCAGCAGTTATCTCCCTTGAATGGATAGAGCAATACACGTTTCTCTCTCAATTTCTACAGCTCCAAAAGAATTGGGAAAAGCACAGGAAACACAAATCCAATCTTTATCTGCTGGAAGGCGAAGGCCATTGTGCTAACGTCATTCACACTCTACCCAAGGTTAACACAAGCCACATTGCTGATTTGGTGTCAGTTATCACTCGTTTGCATGTTATGTAAGATTACAAATCAAATTGGAAAGCTGAACCGGGAAGGTACACACGAAATAGAAAAGATAGGGAAGTGAATAACTGACAGTCACAATGTTTCCCTGTCGTACATAAACATGGAAATGGTTTCTTGCGTAGAACAAATTATAAGTGGGAACTTTATTACATAAACATGGAAATGGTTTCTTGCGTAGAACAAACTGTAAGTGGGAACTTTAAGGCAGAGCAGAATCTTCCTGTCCTTCTTTGGCCCCTAGATCTGATAAGTACCCTGTGAGTTTCACTTGCACAACCTGGCAAAAAAGACAAAGATAAAAAATAAAAGGGAAGTTTTTCTCTTGGTTCTTCCACACTGCCTCCTCCCAAGAATGAGTGGAAATGGTTTCTTGCGTAGAACAAACTGTAAGTGGGAACTTTAAGGCAGAGCAGAATCTTCCTGTCCTTCTTTGGCCCCTAGATCTGATAAGTACCCTGTGAGTTTCACTTGCACAACCTGGCAAAAAAGACAAAGATAAAAAATAAAAGGGAAGTTTTTCTCTTGGTTCTTCCACACTGCCTCCTCCCAAGAATGAGAGTGAGTCTGCAGCAGCTATGAACTGCAACACTACAAACTACCAGAGCTCAGTCTCAGCTACAGCACAGGCTTCACCTCAGCCTCTCCGTGTCTCACCTCCCACTTCTACCCGTTGTCCATCTCCTCTGCTTGGTACCAGCTGATAAACTCCTTGGGGCCAACTCTAATAATTTTAGAGCATAAATGCAAGCACTGCTCCAGGCCTCCAGAAGGCTGCCAGTTTCAAATGGCCTCTCCAGGGCAAGATCATCCACTTATATTTCCAAAGGAACGATGTCACCCTTACACACAGGAGGATTTAGATGCTTCATTCACCCCCAGTGGCTGCTGCACAACCCAATCCCTACTCATGATTACCTGAACAACCTTTCCCCCAACCTCTTAAGGGCAAGAGGCAACAACGTTCTCCACTGCCACACTGCTCAGGGAAAAAGGTGGGGTTGAGAGAACATAAGGATTTACAGTTCTGCATGACCCACACACTTCATAACCAGAGACACAGTTTTTCTGTTTACAAAGCACTCTGCACCAGTTCTCTCCATAAGTGAAGGACACCGTGCAGGATGCTGAACTTTCTTTTCCAGCACTAAAAGTATCTTTAGTGGCTTATTTTAATGGACCAAATAGGCCTGGCAGAAGTCCAGAGGCTATATGAGCTAGTTTACAGTCATGGAGTAATTAGCTGCAGGTTTTTGCTTGAGGTGAAGTTTCATGACACAAACGGTACCAACCATGCAGTGCACTAGAGAACTGTGGACTAGACATCCAAAAATCAAGGTATGGGCTTGGTGGCAAGTGTTAGACAAAACAGTAAATTCCTCTTTTATTCTCCTTTTAGTTTTTGAGCTTTAAGATTAGAAGTTCAGAGCTTCTCTGCTGTCATGAACAAAAATGAGACAAGATGACCAAAAGGCAGGTTCACATTCACCAGACAGTGAGGTGAGAGTTTGAGAAATGAGACTTTAAGAAAAGCACCTGTAGCTTCAGAGAGAGTGAATTAGAGGTGGACCACACTAAATATATAAGTCTAACACTACTTACACCTAAAGTAAAACTAAAATCCATCTACTTCAACTGTTTTAGTAGCAGTCAGTCCTCTTGCTTGGACAGAGGGACATTTACTGATTTGCAGAAGGGAAGGCAGAGTGCACCATAGAGGTACAAATGCTCAAGAATCAAAAGCAGAATTGAGACGAAAATAAAGCATGACCATCCCTTCACAAGAAAGTTTGCTACTGTCTTTTAAAATCAGTCAAACCTATATACTATTGTAGAGAAAACCTCCCGCTAATGGCATCATCAAAGGCCTTTCCTATGGCCTTGTGCAAGTACAAATAAAGGAGTGGGGTATCCTGTTGCAGACCAGAGTGATAGCAGCTGCGGGGGGGAACACCTTTAACTTGAGCCATCTCCTTCCAATTAAAGGAATTGGGTTAATTCAGGGATCATCATGAATGTAGCTCAATTAAGAAGAGACAGGAACAGCTAGAACAGCTGCAAATGAGCTAGTCCCACCATGACTCTATTCCAAATTCGCCCATCCAGTTGGGCTGCTGCACATCAATAATTAAAGGGATTATCACCAAAAAAATTGCCATAAGCACAGCTCTGGGAGCAGGTGGGGGCGATTCTAGAGTAAAAGTCATCCAACTGGGGGTGAGGAGGAGAGAGTTATTTTTTTTTAATTGCACAAGCGTCAAACGTATTCAGAAAGTTTCAGAAAGGAAAATGAAACTATTACTTCTGAAACGAAATGACTTTGACTTTTGAAACAACTCCCATGGAACAGTTTCTCTTCTCCATCTCCCTCATTTCTCATCCTGTTCTAATTCAAGGCTTTATGACATTGGCGCGTGACATTACTGTAAATGACCTAAATTTTATTACATTGACTTCACCTCTCATGCTGCCATGAGATTAGCACAGGGACAAGGTGCCAGCTCACACAGGCCCAGAATGGAATCAAGGCTGCTGGTTGGACAAAACCTTGGATGCAGTCCTGGGAAGATCTCTGGCTGTTTGCTGCTGTGCTGTCCTGCAGCTCAGCCAAATAACGTGTGACTGGATAATGGCCCATCACAGTCACGGCAGGATCAGGAGACAAATCGAGCATTAGCTTACTGGAAAAATCAAAGATCTCATTTAATAGGTTTTTCAAAAGAATTTTTTTAAAATTAAATTTTAAACACTCCTTGTTTTAATACATTACAAATTTGCACATGTTGAAAGGAAAGGATTATCTCTCCGGTGGCACAGCAATTTGCCTACCAAGTAGGTGAGGCCCATCTCAAAATACTTTATATTCCTAAGGCAATTAAATTTTAGCTCCATTTTAAGGAGCTCCTCATGTGACTCGGATTTAGTTTCAGGTATTGTTTCTTTTCAAGAGGCAAAGTATAATATTCCTAAGCCCCAGACACTAGATCTGCCAGCTCTGTCACGTAAGCTGTGATGGTCCAGGGAGGAACAGTTGTATGGAAAGCTGATGAGCTTCATTAATTGACACCATCATTTGAAGGACTCCCTTGATACTGGCAGCTTTCACTGGTATTAAGTTTTGTTCACAACTCTCAAATCCAGACTTTGTCTTTCCCAAAGAGAGTCAAATACAGGCTATTTAACTACACAGTCTATGCCATTTACACACAGATGAATGATAACAGGTCCTGGCTAATACTCCAAATCCAACGCTAAATATTTATACTGCTCTTGACACTGAGAATCTGTGGCCCAAATCCATTAGCAACAGCTTCCATTCAACTCATTTCAAGAATCTGAAAATCTTGGAGGATTTGAGCTTGAGGACTTAATTGCTCTGAAGTTCAGGATGTTGCCAACACAGCTACCCTTTGAGAGAGCATAACTTCATAGATCTTATGTCTGAAAAGACCATTAAAGTCACCTATTTTCAGCTTCCACCCAACATGAGAAAGAACACAGATACCTGATGGGATTGTTTGTGAAGAGATTTATAGCACTGGGACTCAGATAAAGCTGGCCTCAGTTAACGAAGATTATGTGGAGATCTGTATCATGTTTAAGTATCTATAAACACTGAACATTCTGTGTTTATCACAGGGTGGCAGAAGGGGAAGCTAATATATAAACAACAGCCAGCCTGAACCATACCACCCTACTGCAGGATACTGCCTTTCCAACAAACTCCTACCACCTTTTGCTTCACTCATCCTCTGCTGGAACTGATCTACTTGCAAATATAATGGAATAATTAAGATTCAATGTTTTATTATTAATTTAAGGTCAAACCACATAAGTTGTGGGAGGTTTTTTTTAAATAAACTTGTACCCATGTTACAAGTAATACACTATTTGCCACCCCCCTGGAAAGAAACATTTCTTCCTTACCACGGTTACCCTGAGTCATCCTGAACTACAAAAAAAAAATTTAAGCATGACACATGATGCAGCAAAAGGGGAAATTATGTAGAGGGGAAACTGGTGGCACTTTGAGCCAGCAGAGAAGGAAATGCATTTCCAGAGAGCAGCATGACTTAGCCCAAATCTACCTAAGTGTGACAAAACAACTCGAGGTGAGGGAATACCCACAAACCTAAAGGTTAAAGAGGTGCTTCTATGGAACTCTCTCAAAGCCAAGACTGAGGTATTGTTTACTCTTGAGAGTTGCTGCAACTTCCTGTAGGATTACTCAAGAGCCTCTGGATGAAGAAGGAGCCAGCACTCCACGTGGGATGGGGAGGAAAAAAAAAAAAAGACATCTGTCAGGATACCAAGACACAGGGTAAGCAAGGAAACCAATCCTGTCAGCTAAGCAGGATCAAGAGGAACTGAGAAGTTGTGGTCTCCCCTTTGATGTGTTGTAACACTTGTTCTCTTATTTCCTACTTATGCTGTTAAAAAACACTGGCTGCTGCTTAAGCCGAGGCACTTCACCTGTCTGTAGGCTAAGGCCTTCACATGACCCCTCATCCCAACATCACCCAGCAGTACTGCTGAGCACTTGATGCTTTATCCTCACAGAAGCCACTGTGCCATTTCTTACCCACAGAGGCTGAGCTGCAGAAAGACAACAATCCTTTCCACTGGAACAGAATTTATTTTTCTAAGCTTGTGCTGTTTAGTCACTAGGCCAAAACACTTGGGCAGCAAACACTCCCCAGGAGATCACTTTGCTCTCCTCTCAGAGGAGCTGCTCACACTTTACTACAGGGGAGAACACAAGCAACAAAGAAATGATAATTCACCAGTATCTGCTTCTCAGAGCAGAGATTGTGGGTCAGTTAATTGCACAAGCAACAAAGAAATGATAATTCACTAGTATCTGCTTCTCAGAGCAGAGATTATGGGTCAGTTAATTACCACACCTATCTAGCACTCTTACTATCACACAGTAAATATGTGACACAATAAACAGGATGCAATTATGGACAATGGTAAAGAACACACCTAAGGATTGCCTTGTGTGGGTATGCACTATCACCCTCATCTCCTCCCAAAAGGCATTTAGTATGGGAACACAGCTAGGAGACAGTAACAGCTGAAGTAGACAGTATGATTCCAAGTGTTCAGATGAAGAGATTGTTCATACTGCATTTTGAAAACATAATATTCCAGTTGTTCCTCTTTTTTTTTTAAAATATAAATAACCTACATGTGTATTAGCAATTTGCTGATTCCATGCTCAACAGGTAAAGCAGTAGCTGGAAGCTAAAAGCTTTTACAGATTTGTAATGTGATCTACAGTGTTCTCTTTCATTTCTTATTTCTAAAATGGGTTGAACAGGAAATTATTCTGCCTCTGCCCAAACACAAAAACCCAACCTGCTGACATTTCCAGCAAAATTCCCCACCCTGCATCAGGGCAAAGAGTTGAAACCTTAACACTCTGGACAAGTCAAAAAAATCCAAGATAAATCCATCATCTGTTAAAGTTGATGTATTTCAATGTAAACACTTTCATGAGCTAATTCTGAACCGTTTTGTTTTGATTCTGATCCCCTTTTAACAGAAAAGTATTGTAGCTGGTTTAAACTCCAAAACAAAGAGCTGTTTAAATTGGAACAGCATGTTTTCTTTCACTCTAAACACGTCTGAAACTGACATCAATATGACATTGAGCTTCCAAAAATATCTAGATTTTCATTGACAAAAAATGGGGAGTCTAAGTTCATCAGCTGTTAAAAAGCAAATATTAATACTGGTTCACATTTTATCAAGTTCTTGTTTTGAACTGCAAAGCTGAACACCATTCTTCAGCTTGGTGAACAGGCTGGGAACTGCCTTTCACCTTGTCCTCCCTTCTTCAAGTGTGGAGCAGCACAAGAAACCTCAACTTTTGTGGGAATATTTCAAAGAGAAGCCTCTTATAATATCATAGAATCAACTGGGTTGGAAAAGACCTCCAAGATCATCAAGTCCAAGCCTAGCATGGGTACTAGACCATGGCACCAAGTGCCACATCCAGTCTCATCTTGAAAACCTCCAGGGATGGTGAATCCACCACCTCCCTGGGCAGCACATTCCAATGCCTGATCACTCTCTCTGTAAAAAAAAATCTCTTCCTAATATCCAACCTAACCCTCCCCTGGCAGAGCTTGAGTCTGTGCCCTCTTGTCCTGCTGCTGGTTGCCTGGGAGAAGAGACCAACCCCCACCTGACTCCAACCTCCTGTCAGGGAGTTGCAGAGGGTGAGAAGGTCTCCCCTGAGCCTCCTCTTCTCCAGGCTGAACCCCCCCAGCTCCCTCAGCCTCTCCTCATGGCACTTGTGCTCCAGTCCCTTCACCAGCCTCGTTGCTCTTCTCTGGACCTGCTCCAGCACCTCAATGTCCCTCCTGAGCTGAGGGGCCCAGAACTGAGCACAGGATTCAAGGTGTGGCCTCACCAGCACCAAGTCCAGAGGCAGCATCACCTCCCTGGTCCTGCTGACCACACTGTTCTGATCCAGGCAGCATCTGAACAGCATGTTTGCACAGCAAATCATTTCAAGGTGACTGTCATCTACCTGGTCATCACTTAAAATATCTCATAAAATCAGGGCACTAATACACTCCTGCTAACAGAAAATGCCACCAGCTGCCAAAAATAGGGTGTAAGACTCTTGAGTTAAATCTGTTGGTCACTGTGACAGTGTTCCATTTCACAGAGTTACTGAGTACCACTTTTAAAAACAATTAAACAGATAACAAGTTGTTCTGACTCTAAACAACTCTGTCTGGAAGAAGAAATAGAACAGGTCTACAGAGAGCACAGCACATCCCAGACAGCAGTGAGGAGGGCACTGTGCTAGAGTGTAACTGTACAGAATGAGGCATTTACTTCATACTTAAAACTAGCAAAACTGTCTGAATATTTACATTAATCTATCAATAAATTGCTACAAAAAGCTTTGGGCAGGAAGAATTGTTGCACTACAAGACTTCCTTGAGAAGCTAAGACATGCTTCTGACAGCAGTCAATAGACCAGGGAGCAGTGTCGATCTGTTTGTGCTTGTTCCTGTTCTGGAAGTGTTTATAGCAGAAATAACACACGAAAATACTTGTTTGAGCAAGCTTATCTGCAAACTGTTGTGGCAGAGAGAGCACAGAGCACTTGGAAATAAGATCTGAACAAAGAAATATAACCAAGGGGCTTTGGAGTCCTCTTTTCAAAAGTAATGTCGGGGCAGTCATTTAAAGATAATTAGTTATCCGAGGATGGAGAGCAACATTAAACCCTCATAGCCTGTGCTGTCCTGTAATAGCTTTCTAGCAGTGATGCAACTTTGGACATTCCCTTGCATTCCTGTTCCTCATTTGAAAAAAAAAACCTCCCATGAGCTAAATCAGGGTAAAATAAAGGGACATAGAAAAACTGATTTATCAGAGGGGGGGTTCCAAATTCATCACACATGCTCAAACCCTCGTGGCTTCATACAAACAGAGCGTGTGCCTACACAGCACTGGGAGGAAAAGCAGCACGCTGTGCCTTGGGGGAAAACTCTACCAGCACTTCCACACTTTCACTATCAGAGCAAACCATAGCAGCAATTCCCAAACTTTTGTGCTGCTCTCCTGCTGCAATCAGCCTTTCCAAAGCACTTCGAGAACCCACCGCAACACACCCCGCGGCTGGCGACCACCAATCCATCCCCTTTTAACAGCAACCAAGCACTCCACAAAGAGTACATCCCAACTCCTAGCATCGCCAAAAAAAAGGACCATTCCTCCCTGCCGTGTGCCCT
>NW_008677998.1:0-440 GCF_000695815.1 Acanthisitta chloris | reverse complement strand
AGGGACCCCCAACCAGGGCCACGGGCCCCCACCACAGTCACCGGGCACCATCATGGCCAGGGGACACCAACCAGGGTCACAGACCACCACCACAGTCACCGGGCACCACCATGGTCAGGGGCCACCACCATGGTCACAGACACGGTGCCACGGGGCCATGGTGTGTTGGGGCCAACCCTAATGCCCCATGGTGCGTTGAGTCCGACCCTAGTGCCCCATGACTGTCCATGGCATGACCCACAGGCCACATAGAAGACATCCCCACCGCCCCATGTCCCCTCCACGGCCACATCGCTCCCCTCCGGCCGCCATGACCTACGTGGTGAAGTTGGCCAAGTTCTGGATGACCTTGGCCACGAGGGTGAGGGTGCGGGCGGTGGCCTCGCTGGGGTACTCCTGGACGAGGCCGAAGAGGCTCCCCGGCACAACGGAGGGGGCGG
>NW_008677997.1:83890-86046 GCF_000695815.1 Acanthisitta chloris | reverse complement strand
TGGGTGGGAAGGCGGTGGGCTGCTGCGCCAGAGATGCTATAGGGAGACAGCACTGGAGATAGTTGTCCCAGCTACTAGATAAAAGCTACATTACATGAAATTAATGGAGGCTGTCTGAGACATACATGAATCACTGTTTCAACACTAAGAAACCAGCACAAAAGAATAAAGAAATCTGAGTACTAACTATATCTTCAAAGGTCTCCTATTTACCCAGCTATACCGGGTACTGACACAAGTCGGGGGAAAATATAAGAAAAAAGCACTGCTGTGATCGAATGAATGAGACCATATGAGCTATATTGGTGCCGTATGCATTCTATTTAGCTGATATCAAACACAGTTTAATGAAAGTTAAATAGTTTCTGAGGAGTGCATGAGCTGGAACAGATTAGATTCCACCGAGGGGTCTGTCAGCATATTGTTGCTCACATGTATTCCCTGCTCAGAGCTGCCACAATTCCAGCACTCCATTAGCAATACACAAAAGACTTATGCAGATAGCGGGCATAAGCACGTACCGCCATGTTGGGAAATAAAAAAAAAGGAAAAAAAAAAGAAAAAAGGGGAAAAAAAAGCGAGAGGAGAGAAAAAAAAAACCCAGATGAAGGTTTTGTTCAGCGTGTTCATCTGAAAATAGATCTCTGTAATTCAAAAGTGATAAGAATAGATGGAGAAAAGGAGAAGTAGGGACTGTAAGAAAAATAAAATAAAAATAAAATAAAAAAAAAAGAGGAGAAATATGTAAACTCCCTTAAAAGAACAGATATTGCACCAAGTATATAATGAGGTTTTGATCTTTCAGGGGACAATGACATGGGTGAACGCTGTGCCCTTTTGATCTGCAAGTTACATCTGGTCTTAAAGGCACAGCGGTTCCCGTGGCCTCTCTCCCCAGAAGTTGCAGTGGAAGATGCTTTTTGGAGAAGGAGGGGGAAAATTCTTCCTACAAAACAACATCTCTCAGGCTCCTCTGTCTTATTTTAAGATGCAGAATTCATCCCAGAAATACCACCGGACAGCCTGTGCGCCTCGTACAATCGCTGTCACTGAAACTAACATGAATTGAGATTAATTTTATCACTTCAGAGGATTTTTATTCCTCTCCCTGGGAAAAAAATATAAAAATCCTCCTTCTCAGAGGTGTCTGTTTTAAAATCAGTAGTAGGATAAGGCTGGTGGGGGTATTTAGATATCAGATGGCAATTGCTCAGTGATTATTGCATTTTGATTTAATCTGACAGAACTGATCTTGCACCATGAAATCTGTATTTTCACAGGAAAATAGGAGTTGCCATACTGGAACAGACCATTTGTCCACCCAGTCCAGTGTGCTGCGCTGGCCTGGACCCATACATGCGGGTAGCAAATTGCTCCTCCTGTACTTGCACCCTCTGCAATTATTTATTATTTATCAAGGGGGAACAGCATTTCTTCTTGCTCCTGACTGACAGTCACTTTACACCCTACGACATCAGCATTTCTTTGCCCAGAAACTTTTTTTTTTAACCCAGCTAAGTGCAGCCACAAATATTATTTCTGCCCACAGAAACGCTGCAAACTCTTTTTTGGAGCGTGCCTGGCTGTGGCAGGGATATTTCCTCCCACTCAGGTATGGGTGGGCAGATATTCCACCCCATCCTTTCCCTTTCCCCTTTCCTCCCCACCTGCCTCTCCTCTAATTTGGTCAAAGAAAAGAGGGCACAAGTGAAAACACGATGATTTGTTCGGGTTTCTTTCTCTGCAGCTGGGAGCCTGCCTTATTAATATTATCTGGGCTGGGAGCGCGCAGTGTTTCCTCAGGCATCTCTTCTGAGTCATTTTATCATTATTCATAGGGATAAAAATGGCCCAAACCGAGGATGCTCAGGATCCATTTAGGGTTGCCTGTCAGATCCACTAAGGTAATTGGCTCCATTTCTTCATTCCCATTCTAAATTAAAATAATTTTATTAAGTGGTATAGTAGGTGTTTCACCTGTGTCACCAGCTGCCTATTAGAGCCAGAAAGGGCTTTTCCACATTATTTCTGTCTGTTCTTATAACATTATGTCATCATATTCCGTGTTACATCGTGTCAGAGGTTGTGCGGTCTCATGTACTTAAGCCCAATGGTTACAAAATGTAGGTCCAAGATGCCCTTTTTGGGTTGGGGGC
>NW_008677997.1:76520-83842 GCF_000695815.1 Acanthisitta chloris | reverse complement strand
TCCCACATAGAATTCACACAGCAGGAAAAATGAACATATAACTGAGAGCAGGGTCCATGGTTGACTGAAAACATACTGCTAACGAAAATGATGAATCAGTGGTAGTGGTGAGGTTCTGAGCAGCAATATTTGGAGGGGAAGAGCTGGTTTTAGAGCTGTGCTGCCTGGGTCTGGGAGGACGACACATGGATGGGTGTCTGTGGAGGGAAAAATGTGTAACATGACTGGTCCCTGCAGGTAGCAGCTACTGGCAGTCCTGCTGCTGGTACTAACATGGTGGTAAATAATAGAAGGCTGCTAGGGGTATTTAGGGTTAGTTGTTCTTCAGAGCAAGGTGATTCTTCCTGGTAGGGATCTGGCTGGGGTCAGTAATCCCTCTTCAAAGAAGCAGGAACTGAGATGAAGCTCGAAAACACCATGGTGAGGGCATTCACTGTCAAAATAAGGACTTTGCATCTCCAGTTTCATGTTTGGAGCATCCAGCCATGTCAGTCAGGGACGAGGTCTGTGTTTCCAACAGCAGTGTTTGCTTCTAGTGTTCAAATGCAGCATGAAGCATCTCCAGCCAGTGTCTTGGCAGTGAGAGCACAGTGGATAAGTACACATTTCAGCATCCATCTGAATTAGACGTCTTGAAAATGGATCTTCAGCTACTGAGATCCCTACATCCCAGCAGGGCAGAGGAACCAGAAGCAGTTACAATAGCAGAAGAAACATCAGAGAAAACTGCTGATGGATGTTTCATTTTAGCCTCCCCATAAGCCACCAGCTACCAGTCAGGTGGAAGTTTCCACCAGCAGATAACACAAGCCCTGTAGTGAGAAAAGGTCACTTTTCCAATGGACAAAGTCATTTCCGTCCAGAAAAAGGTGCAGTTGCACAATAACATTCCTTGTGGTTAGATAGGGAAGGAGAGGGGGGGGGAAAGGCATGTTTGTTCAGTTTTCAGGAATCTTGCAACTGTTTTTCTTCAACCTGCAGGTGGCATTAGCACTAAAAATGGATTTTTCTTTCTTTCTTGAAAAGCGTTTAGCAATGAAAGGAAGAAAACTGTGAGGCGATCTGTAGTAGGACTGCATGCTTGGAGTTAGTCATGCTAACTGCAGATGGCATTTTTGCATGTTTTATAAGGCAGGGATATACAAATGTTTTAGCACCCTGAGATATAATATCTTAAGTTTCCGGAAGCAGGCAGGCTGGGAGGACCAGAGGAGCCTGAGCTTACGCTAAATCTGTGCAACTGTGAATGAGTTGTGCCACACTCAGAGCAGTGCTCACTGCCAGCAATCCTGGGCTGACACCTGTCCATCACAGCATCACCTTTAGCCAGGCAGCACCTTGAGCTGCCATCTCATACCCAGCTGTCAGTGAGGGACAGTTTTGGGTGTCCCACACTGCTGAGGAGCAGTTTATTGTGGGCCAGTGCTGGTTCCCACTAAAATCAATGGGATAACTCCCTTAGGGCTGAGCGGAGCAGGATCTAACCCTCCTGCACAGTGAGGAGTGCTCAGGTAGTGCTGCAAACTTTGACTGTTCAGTGTCTTGGACACTTTGACTGTGTAATGAGGAATAATAATAATAATCCCTGCTTGCCTTCTCTACCTGGCATGGGGGCCTGGAAATATTCATCAGTGCTGAAACAAGGCTTAGAATATGAAAGATTTTTTTTCACCTCTTTTTGTTTTTTTTTGTATGTGAGGAATGGGAATGAGCTCTCATTTAAAACTGTAAAATCCATCCCAAACCCCGGCACCAATGCTTCCACCTTTCCAAAACACAGAAGTGCCCCATGGGGCACAGTCCCAGCGCAGTTCCTTCCAGCAAGGCTGGAGCCTCATTTCATCTTGTCCTGGTGAACTGAAAATGAGCTTTTTACAGCCATAGTCATTTGGATTTGAATTCCTGTCCAGGGAAAGTCCACTCAGGGTGCACAAGAAGAGCAAATCTGGAAGACTGAAGCCTTGCAAAGGTGAAGCTGGGTCAGTCTTTATCCCACTGCCCAACTTCTTGCCCAAGACTGACAAGGGAACCCAAAGAATGATAAAACCAAGAGCAGACATTGAAATCCTTTGTGAACTTGTGCTGTTTCAGCTGTGATTGACCTCAGGTAAATCTGAAGCACCTGAAAGCAAAGCACCTCTAGGCTTTTCCTGCCAAAACCCAGAGTCTGTAACTGGGAAAGCTGGAGTCAGTCCTCTGATGCTAGACTTCCTTTATTTTCCTTAGTTTTCTGCTGCTACTCAAGCACTTCTTCAACACCCAGACCTCTGACTCCAGCCAGCTGCTGTTGTCTGCTCTGAAGCTGGTACTCATGCATGACAACCTGAGGCAAGCCTGCCTTTGCTTGCAATCAGCTTAGATTGCAAACCTTTTTGTGTTCCCCAAACTAAAAACATGGAATGCTCATCATAAGAAAACAGAGGGTCTACTGGTTCCGCTGATAGTGAAGTCCCCTAAAGAAAGCCATGAGAGCTGAGAAGAAGACTTGCAGCAAATGGTTTCCAGAGTAAGAAACCATCAGCTGAGGTAGAACTGAGGCCACAGAGCTCTCACCAGAGGCTGTGTGGAGATTTTTTTTTCTTTTTTTTTTCTTTTTAGGCAAACCATTTTGTTATTGGAAAGTGCTAATTTGTGAAAGCAAAACAACTCCAGGCAAAGGGTGTGCTTTGACAAATTTCCCATATTGAGGAGGGGCAGGGAGAAGCATGAAAAAGAGGAGAAAATAAATGTAGAACGATTGCAATGTCATGGGGGGTAAGTGGTGCGTTTGAGACAGGGGCTAAATCACTGTTAAATCACTGCAGGCAGAATTGATGTGAGACTGGAGCACACTGAGAACTGGGCAGGGGCATAAACCTAATTGATTTGAGGCTGGAGCAGGGAGTTAATTGGGGGCCAGGGTGGAACAGTAACTAACGTAGCGCTGCGATAACCAAAAGCATATCTCACTCTACACCGATCACATCCGTTGTCCTGCTCGTGCCGGGTGTGAATGCTGGCAGCTGGGGAATCACCCCATAGCTTAAACCATGATTTTGTCCCTTGGTTGGAGGCCCTTCTCATGTGCTTAGAGGTGGGCTTGAGCATGTTTTGGGAGCTCAGGATTGCTGTCTGTTGCAATGGACCTCAGGAGAGAGATGCCACGCAGCATGGCTCGCCAGCACTTGTCACCCACAGCCTTGTTTTGGCTGAGGAAGGGGAGCAGTGATTGGCTGCCAGAGCAATTATTGCAGTGATCGTGGAAAAATGGGCACTTTCACAGAGAACTTCATTCCTTTCAGAGAAGCATCATATGTCCCCAAGGAGGCCACCTAGACCAGGTCCACAGTTACTTCTTAGAAATGTTCCCTTGTATTTTTTTAAATACTGTTGAATTGAGCACTCAAAATTTGAAAATGCAAAGATGAAGGTTGCCTGGGCAACTGCTTTGCACTGAATGAGGAAATGATCTCGTGAAACAAACATTAAGTGATCATGTAATTAAAGACTGAATCAAAATTCCATTGTACCAGGAAGGAGCCTAAATTAAAGTTGACCAGGCAACTTTCAGTTTGGCATTTCCTAAATTTTAAGAACTTGTTTTAAATCAACTTTCTTCAATTATATCTCATTGCAATCTTAGTATTTTGCCCCATGAAAATTTGTGTTTTGTAGCCAAGCTCGCCTCCAGCCACAATCCAAGTTTCAGCCCAGGAGCTGTAGAGTCAGATTCCTTAGAAGCCTACCACTGCTGGCCTTTGGGGAGTGACAGCTGAAGGAATGATGGGACATTTTGCTTTGTTATTATGTACAGTTTGCCATGCTGTGTCACATAGGCACTGAATTTAGTCTAGATCAGATGCACTAAAGGAAGATGCAAGAAATTAGCGTAGAGATGTAGAACAGTCCATCCACAGGAAGACTTCACCCAAGCCAATAGTAGTTAGACGTTGTTCTAAACCCTCAGGAATAATTTTTATTTCCCTTCCAAACCCTACTTTTTGTTTATTTTTTTGGCAGTGCCTTTGGCTTTAGATTTCTTCCTTTCACCATTTCCACTACCCAATGTGTCAGAGGAATGTGGTGACTCAGTATTCCTGAGGTCTGCTTCAAGCTCTGGGGCATGAGTGTGGTCCAAAATAATTTCTAGCAATCAGTCACCAACAGGAGAAGGAAACGCCTCAAAACTTCAGCATTAAATGCCACTTGGTTAAGAAAAACTTAAAAGTGATGTCCAGTTCTATATAATGCATGAATCTTTCTAAATAATACCTTCCATTTTGTTCCTTTTGTAAAACCACAGTGGCATCTTCTGATGCATTACAGTGTACTTGCCATGTCAAGCCTGTATTTAAGACTTTGCATCAGCAAACTCCTCTCTTTAATCCATCTGGAAACACACACATTTTTAGCTTACACATTTTTTAGCTTACTAAGTGATAGTTACGCAGAGCTCTACCATTCTCTTGCTATTTTCAAGGGCAAGAAATGTCCGTTCACGCAGCATGTGCTAGGGCCTGGCTTTTATTATTATAATTGTTATTGTACTTAGCTATCTGTCAATGCAGGGCTTCAATTTGACACAAATTATCTCCACAGTGGTGCATTCCTACCGTGAGATGCTCTCATGCCTCCCAGCTCCAAGCATGAAGGTAAAAGACTAGTTTTAACCTTCTCCCATTTGCACCCAGTCTAATTTTGCATAATGATCTCACTTTATATTTTTTCCTTTTTTATTTTTTTTTTTAAATTCCAGGCTATGCAAATAGTTCCCAAGAATTTTATCTAGAAATACAGTGATACACTTTAACTTGCATGTACAGAACCGGCTATGGGTTTGGGGCATCTTGGTTTTCATCTGCCTTTCCAGGGACACTGGGGCACTCAAGGGGTGCACTTGCCCATGGCTGCTTGACGATTAGGCTGGCTTCCCTCCTCTCATCAGTCAGGTAGTCTTTGTCAATGTTGAGTCTTGTTTCTTGTAGCATGTGCAAGCAATATCATAGAATTACAGAATGGTTTGTGTTGGAAGAGACCTTAAATGCCATCTAGTTCCAAACCCCTGCCATGGGCAGGGACAGTGTATGACTGTGGGTGAGAAAAGTTCTATAATATCTAGGTGCCAATGCATTTTATCAGTTTGTTTTGAATAATGATAGCTGTATTAATTTTTTAATCTTAATGTTAATTGTATGGTATTTTTTCCCCCACACTTAGTCTTTATGCTGGCAGCAATGGCATGCTGTTTTGGGATAAAGGGGCTGGAAGACCTCTTCCACCCCTCACCATATACGCAGATGAGCATAAATAATGCCTGTTTCTAAGCAAAGAAGACTCCACGTCTGTTGAATTCAGCTTTCTACTGCTTTTATTTTTCCAGGATAGGTTGGGAAGTTCATTCAAAGTTCTTCCTTTACTGTGGGACATCCCTGACATTTTCCCATTGACACAGACCAACTGGTGTGATTCTCTGACCTTCTGCACCAATACTTCAGTTCCTGCTTCCTCACCCAGCCTGCCCTACCACCATGTCCTTGTCCAGCTCTACTGTTTTGCTGCCACCAGCTGACTCCAAGTCTCTTTGCTTGGCCAAGCATGGGGTCTCTTTTTCAAAAATTATTATTATTATTATTCATACAAATGTTTTCGTCTCAAGACTTTGCCCAAACAGTCTTACTGTTCCACTCATCCTCACTGAAGAGTCTGTGTCCACCCAAGCAAGACCAGCTATAATCCATCTTCCCCATCCCCTATTTCAATTTTGCCTGACCTGTTATTCCATGAATCTCTTTCCATCCTCACAGTCTTCCTCACATGTCCTCTTCTCCCCCCATTAAATAAAGTTGTTTCTTTTTCTGTGTCAGTCAGACCTGGAGACACCCAGGGAAAATGTTGTTCTCTCTGAGGCCCCTCTTCCAGCAGCTGGAAGCTGCAATTACATAAAAAGTCTGGTTTGAGTTTGGCAAAGTTATAAGCAAATGAAACAGTCTTTTGTAATGGAGAGTGTCATACAACCTTAGTAATAGACAGTGCTATCAGCCCCACCTATAATATGTATGTGCATGTGTATAGAAATGAAACCTGAAAACTGAATGAACATGAAAAGGCCTTGACCTACTTTCAAACTGATAGCAATGCTCCCCGTCCCTAATGGAACCAGACAGGACAG
Source organism: Acanthisitta chloris (assembly GCF_000695815.1). Taxonomy (NCBI): domain Eukaryota; kingdom Metazoa; phylum Chordata; class Aves; order Passeriformes; family Acanthisittidae; genus Acanthisitta; species Acanthisitta chloris. The sequence goes on along the minus strand of NW_008677997.1, from coordinate 77,694 downwards.
GTCTTGTACATCTCTGGCTTCATTTTGTGGAAGTGTGTTACAAGTAGAGAATTAGTGTGGAAAGGAGTCTTGCAGACAATAAAACCGGGGAAGGGTTTTTTGCAGGACACATTTTCATATGGCTAAAACATATGAGCTCTTTTGAATCGCAACCATGGTGAGTCAGACAGATGCTGAAACATGCGTTAACCAAAAGTAGGTCCAAGCCTGGGCCCTCTGGTAGACAGATCTCCCTCCTAACAGTCTCAGGGTCTGCTCTGCAACCCAGAGGATATTCAGAGGGAGAGAGGGATTCAGTGTCCTTTTTAAGCCCACCACTAGCTTATTAGGAAACCGAGAGGTCTTATTCCTGGAAGCAACGTTTTGTGAACTGTCATACTCATTTCCTTCACACGCTGGCACAGATTGCCTCCTTGACCTGAGGGCTGAAGCCATTTACATTTTTGATCTGCTCATCTCTCAGAAACCTCCACAAATTAGAAATACCACAAACCATGTTTGTTGTCGCGAGGGCAGAGAAGTCTGAAGCAAGGTCTGGGTGTTGTGTTTGACCTTGGCTGAAATACTGGTTCAAAATAGACCTTCTTTGAAGAATCTCAGAGTCTCTAAACTTCAAAGCACTGGCTAATGTCTAATTGACTGTAGGTGAGTATTTCTTTACAGGAGAGCTCTTCTGTACCAGAACTCTCAATCCAAGCTTTTTCGGTGCCTTGTAGGTGAATGAGACAACTCAAAAGCTACTAAGATCTCCAGAAAGATTTTAAATTGAAGCTGCATAATTACAGGACTTTTTCCTTCTGTGTTAATATTTCTAATGAGCTTTTTATAGGAGACTTTCAGTATCTCAGCTGAGAAATGCTGTAAGACAGCAAACACCAGATACTTTTATTTCCTTAATCTTTATTCTTTCTCACAGCATCTGCAGTGTTTACCATGGGTGTACTCTGCATTGTGCTTTTGCAGCGAGGACATGCGTGTCCTTTCTGCTCTCCTGTGGTTCCAGGCCCCTCAGATGGTCATGGGGGTGGCAGAGGTGGCTTTCTGTCTGGGACCATTGAGCTGGCCCATGTGTTCTGGCCTTAAAGGGTGCAGAGCTGAGGGTGAAACCCTAGAAGGAAGCTGGTAATGCTGCAAGATTGAGTGTGCAAAACCTCGGTATTTTTCTGTGATGAGG
>NW_008677997.1:69986-76498 GCF_000695815.1 Acanthisitta chloris | reverse complement strand
CTGCTGAAAAATTCCTCTAATTCTTCCCATGTGAATGGAGAGCATGAAAGGAGCACCGAAAGTTTCCTCTCTTGTTTTCCCATTCATTTTCTTATGCTAAAGCCCTGTGGACGAAACCCATTCCAGGTGCCAAAGAGCTTTTCCTGTAATTTACCCGTGGTATTCTTATCAAAAGTGTTGCCTCCAAAACTATTTCCTTTTAACATTAATTATCCTTTGAGCTGGCTCACTCGCAGCACACAAAAGGGTACAGAGGCTTGATGGGAATTTTTTCCTTTTTTTTTTCTTTTTCATTAAGTACTACATGTGCTTCTTTTTGCATACAGAGAGAGGTTCCCTGCCACCTTGAAGACATCACAGCATGTACTGTAGCAACCCAAGCTAACAGTATTAAATGGGTGGTTATTGTTTAGTTATGTACTATAATGCTTCCCATATGACCTAGTGATGAGTCTCGCAGTGCTGGAGGTGTAAGATTGAATTAAATGTTTAAAGAAACTATAATAATAATAAAATGGACATAAACTGCTGCTGGGATAGCACTTTTGAAGGCTGAATCTTCCCTACAAGGTTCAGTGCACCCATGTGGTCTTGCCCAGCAAAGGGAGATGAGGATGTGATCAGCCCCACGGGTGTGGAGATTGCTACCTGAAGGCAGCCTGACAGGAGTTGGAAGGAGAGAGAGGGGTTAATCTCTTGTCCTCTTTGCCCAGGGGAATGTTTATCACCTAGGAGGGAAGGACTCTTTTCCTTAGGTGAGTTAAGTCAGCCTCTGCTTTGTTTGATGCTGCCCATTTGAGGAAAGCTTCTCTGTGACCTTCTGCCAGAGAGACTGATGACAAGGATGGTTTGAACTAACCTTGACATTCACCAGGGTAAATGGCTTTTTCCACAAGTAGTCGGCAAGCCAGGAGAGCCAGTCAAGAGCTAATGAATCTGTACCTGAGGGAAACCAAACAACACTTGTACTTTTAAAGACGGAAAGTCTTCCCTGGCTCCATCTGTGCTTCAATGCTGGAGGATTAATTCTTCTAGCTCATGCCTGGGTCTTGTCAGGTTGCCTTTTGGCCGGTGGCAGGGAGGCCACTGGTAGAGGTGTGGGTAGGGAAAACCTCAGTGTGAAAGGACAGGTGCTCAGCTCTGTGACTGCTGTGATGCTGGATGAAATTGCTCCCTCCTCTTCCCAAGGCACACAATAACCCTCTCACACAGCCCTGCAATGCCCTTGGGTTACTACTGCCTACAAGTGCTGTACCACCAAATGCACCTTTAAAGGGGGTTTTAAGGCTGAATTTTAGTCCTGGGCTTTAATTCTGGGAAGTGGATTTATCACTGTGTCTGTCATGAGAGCTGGCTCAGGTCTTTGTGGATGGGCTGGTTTGTAACACAGGGAAGGACCTGGCTGCTGCACCTCAGCCTGGGATTCTCACCAGGGTGTCCCTAGATTGTAAAAGCAGAGGCACCCAGAGCCTGCTGTGCCCTTTTCCTGCTTGGGGAAGGAGATTTCTTTGGCTGCTCAGCTGATAGCTGGAAACAATAGAAAGAGCATCGGCAATTGCAACATATTTCACTTTTCTCAGTACTGTCCAGATGATGTATTCTTAGTCCTAATTAGGTTGTTCAAAGCCCAGTTTTTGTGAATAAGCCATCATTGTGAGAAGATTGGCCTGACAGGCCTCTGGCCTGTTCATTCACAAATCTTGCCTGTTGCTTCATTTAGTGTTAACTCATTAGGGGATTCCTCCTGTGGCTGGAAGGAAGGACCAGAGGTGATTGCACTAGAAGGAAGCTTCCTAGATGGGTGGATGGAATTCAGGCTGTGGTTGATTTCAGCCCACATTGGGGAACCTCGCTATTTCATGGGAGCTCACACTCTTGCAAGAAGTTTGCAAGGGGACTGGCTGGTGGAGTGAGAGCCTATTTTTCTGGGATGCTCGGGAAGTGACTGCAGCCAACTTTTGTCTGGCAGCACTTGGACTTGAGGCACAGGGACTGCTTTTCTGAGTCTGCTACTAATTCGTGTGTGCATAACTCCCACTGGCTGGACTAAATCAGCCTCTGTAAAATGTATTTATTAATACTTACTTCCTAGGGCTGTTTATTTAAATGTTTGCAAAAGGCTTTGGAAGGCTAAGCAAGGGGAAGGCATGAGCTCCAACACTGAATCTTAAGCACTGGCAATGGAGATGGTTGGCAAAAACACAGCAATACATTTTCCTTGGGACAACAAAAGTAGCGCCGATGCCATCTTTGTAGCATGATCATCTTCCAAGGGGTGATTTAAAAAACCCCTCCAGTGCTTCAAGGAGGGAATGAAACAACACTGGGAAAACGAAATGCAGCTGGGATGTGAGCTGCATGTGTTTGTTTCTGAGATTTCCCCAGTGGGGCTCTGCCCAGGTTTTGCCACTGTGTGCAAGTGGCAGAAGCAGAAATGGGCAACGTCAGGGATAAACTGGGACTGGAATTAGTGTGGAGTGAGGATCCGTCAGGTTTTGTGTCTGCTGATCAAACAGATGAGAATGAACAGCCCAAGCACAAACTTGCAGACACAAAGGGAAGGACCAAGGCTGCTGTGCCAGGGCTGGTGAGCACCCTTGGGTGATGGCTGGCAGGGGCACACTGCAGGCAGACAAGTGTGTAACCCTGCGAGAGGCTGGAGATAAAGCTGTAGCACTGGAGAGACTCCCGAGGAAAAAGTTGTATACAGTGGAGGAGATAATATTTCATCTCCCTGCAGGTCAGTTGGTTCTCGGCAGAGTTCTCTGTTTGAGATTTGAGGATTTGCAGACAGACAAACTCCACAACCCAGCAAAGGTCAGTCTAAATATCAGACAGATAAACAGCACCTTTGCTGTAAACACAACTCCAATTTATGGTGCTCAATTTTCTCTTTCCTTTACATGATAAAGTGAAACGTGTGCTTCTTCACAGGGTGGCAGCTGAAAAATTTAAAGTAACATAACTTCCTGAGGTGTTTTTAAAGAAATATGCTTTCCTGTAGCTACAGCCTGCTTCCTCTTTAACGTTTCTTTTTTTCTCTCTGATTATTTTGCGTTGGAGAATTTCTCTTTCCTGACGCCCTAGTCCCACAGAAAAATGCAACACCTGCCTTGTAGTTGCTTTTCCAAAACAAGGCTTGTGTGAAAGTGTGTCTGTGGGAGCACTGTGTTGACCTAAGGCCACCCTGGACGTGTTGGACCCTCTTCTTCAACCTGCTCTCAGTAAAGCCAGCACTGCTGGCGAGGTACAGGGCAGCATTCTGGATCTGTTTTCAGTTAATGACACAGCTCCTTTATGCCAGGTGAAATCCTTGTAGCTAGAATTTGCTTGTGCCATCCTCAACAGAGCCCACATTTCCCCGTGCCCCATGAAGTATCTTTAAAGTGAAAATAAATTATGTTACAATGGAAAGCCATCCTAAGCAGTAGTGGAGTGGGGAAAGGGAGTCACAGTAAATCAGGATCAGACTCCCTTTAGTTTTCTTCTTACTGACCTTGTGGACAAGATCTGTGTAATTAAACTGTGTCTGTAGGTAGTAAAAGTGCTGGATATGGAAGCTGTACCAAATACTTTTTTTAAACTAAACTATTTTTCATTAGTCAAGTAATTGGGAAAATATCACAGTGCATCATAAAACCAGAAAAAATTCCAGTGTTTCTGCTCTTAAAAATATTAAAATTTGGGTTTAGTGTTTATAGAGGGTTTGGGGGGGGGGTGTATTATTTCTGTTTGCAGAAATCCTCTGTGTCCTCTCATCAGGACTGAACTCTTTACCATTTCTAGGAATTGTAAGTGTCTATACCGTGGATTCTGGGACTAATTTGCTTCTAAGCTCTTAGAACAGTTATTTAGTCAGTCTGTGGAAGGTGATTATTAGTATCACTGTAAACACAATGTGGTTTAATATTTTTTAAAAAAAATCTGCCTTTGAATCCCTGCAAGGTAAAATTTGTCAGGAATGTGCTTGGCTATAGGCTGCTTGTCACAACAGTGATCCCAGCAAAGGTGCCAATGGAGCATCATCGTTCATCCAGTCAGTTCACCATTTGTAGCAGCAGCCTTGAAATCATGCAAATTATCTGCCTAGTCTGTAATATTAATAAAAAAACCCCAGCCTTTTAAATAATTTGTAAGGTTTTATAACACAATACAATCATTGTAACATTATGAAAAATGCTAATATTAGCTTAAATCCTTTGAAGTTCGTTCCGGGAATTTGGATTTCATGAGGATGTCCCTACAGTTTTTACAGTCAGTAGAAAAAATTTGGGTGCAGAGAGGAAGAAAGCTGAGCTTCCTTCTCTCTTCCAAGTTTTGTAGGCTTTGGAGAGCTCCAGAGAGGGGGTGTGGGATTTCATATTCTAAGCAAAGGTGACCTTTTTACCATTAAAACAGAAAGCAAAGTTTTAGTGCCTAAAGTTCAAGTTTGACATTTTATACTCCATTTCACTTTTCTGTTTTGGAGAAATGCTGTTTTCCTTGAAAACATGGCACATCAGAGAAAAGGAGGCAGTCAAGCCAAAGTAGCAAACTTGGGCAGAAAGGCAAGGATTGGGATATTCATGGTGGTGGGCACCAAGGGGTGGGTGTATAGATCCTGGTAATTAAATCCCTCACAAGGCAGGTAACCCCCTGGGTCCTGGTATGAGCAGGTCCTCACCACTGCATCTCTTACAGCCCATTCACTTCCTACTTTATGAGACAGAACAGTGACATGCTATTAAAATTGGTTATTCTAGATAGTTCACCTCAAAATACACTGGGGATTTGATATAATTACTGGAATATTCCCCTGCTACCTGTGGTCAGGGCAGTGGAGATGCAATGCCATATTGTGCTGCTGACAGAGCCTGGCGTACAGAGGGCTGCTTGAAGTTGTAATAGAAATATCATCCAGAAATTATTTTCTTTCTAGTAAGTTTTGACTCGCTCTTCCATGACCTAAGTGGACACAGCCTGATGACTAAGGTTGGGTGCACATCCCATGAAGTAGTAAATAAATCCGTCAGTGTGTAGGATCATACGTATCCCAGCATGAATCCTGGCTGACTCTATCATGGTAGAAGCAATCACTTTTCCTCATCATCATGGGTTAGAGCAGCAGCAACAACAATTAACATTTCATATCCTTTGGAGAAAGTTAGTTTTTAAGCTTTTTACACACTTACACAGACCCAAGGGCTGTGTTCGTCTTGCAAGGCAGCAGCACTGGGCCCATGCTGGTTGTGAGCTGGAGCGTGCCAGTGCAGCTGGGACAAAGTTTTTTGGCGTGTTATGAAAAGCCACATTTCTTTCTCTTCTCTTCTTGGGGTTTCTTCAGGAAATGTTACCAGTCTTGGTGGAAGACTGCATCACAGAGGAGGAAGGATGAAGGGATCTGCAGTCTTCCTGCATCTCTGCTGCAATGTTTTCCTGGGTTTTGTTGGTTTTTCCAGGGTCAGGGTCATGCTCTCACCTCCGTAGGGTCAGCAGGGGAGGACAGCCTTCTTACCGCTCTGCCTGTGCTTGACCATCGCCAATCTGAGCACCACTGGGCGTTTCCATGGTGACCATAGTGGGGCCAGTCTCCATGGATACAGCTGTACCCTCGCTGTGGGATGGGGAGCTGCTGGTGATGCCTGGGGCACTGGGCTGTCCTGGGACAAGTGGCCTTGGAGGCAGTGTGGCATGGGCTGGCAGGCTGGGCACTGCACTGCAGCAGGTTGGGGACTACAGGTCATGGGCAGCAGCTGGAGGGCAGTTTGTCACCGCTGCCAGCCTCAGGGCACAGAGCGTCTCCTCCTGGTGCTCCCTGAGGTCTGCAGTTTCTCTACAGGGACAGGGACTAAAACCCAGCCCCATTAATCACCTGGCTCCAAATATCTCCCTTTGTGTCACTACGTGCTGTGCAGTGGCAGGATCATGTCCCACCACTGTGCAGGTGGCAATGTCCCTGGGAGGGCAGCGAAGCTCAGGAGCAAGGCCACCCTCAAGCACCGCAGACAGGTACTTTATTTTGGTTCAGCTCATGCAATGTGGCTGTGCACCTGCTCAAGCTGATCTTCACCAGACCCACAAACCCTATTGCACCTCACCTGTGAGAAGGGAGGCTGCTCACTGCCACCCGCATGCAGATGCTCAAATGCTGCGCAGAATGTGCTTAAGTGAGCAAATCCTGGTGGTCAGGGACGGCTTTCTGTGTCAAGGAAGGATCAAGTGTGTAAGGTCGGGCATGAAAATACTCTATGCACCTGCTAAAGAGGTTTTTTTGTAAAAAAAAATCATGCATTAAACACTGAAGGTGAACTTTGTATTTCTTGATCACTGGAGAGTGAAAGGAGCTATCTTGGCTGCTTTACTCCCTGCATTAGTTTGGCTGAGCATTGCCTGCATCCCCATGTCATCTTGTGTGGACGCTCCCGCTATACTGACCTAGTGCTAGCCATGAAATAATCTGCCAGTTCTCAGAGAAACTGTGGGCAGTGAGATGCAGAAGCAAAGGCATGAACTGGTGCTGTTCCAAAGTATTG